>NC_056727.1:528053178-528353178 GCF_019279795.1 Protopterus annectens | reverse complement strand
ATAATTTTGTATAATTTTACACTAATTAAAATGTAGACTGTGGGTATAAGGTATGTATTTTAAATGCTTATCAGATACTCTTAGAAAGATGCAGGCTATGAAGTAACCTTTGTTTTTCATAGGTCCGTAGGTATTTACCAGCCTAATTACCACAAAGGCCTTTGTAAGCCAGCCTTGCATCCCAAATCTCTGTCAAGTTCCGATACCATTGATAACTGTAAGCAGAGGCTTGGGAGATGAAACATTTACAAACAGGGGTCTGGGAGATGAACCATTTACAGGTTATCTGTGTCCATTAGAGACATACGTGCCAAACCAGGAATGAATTTCCTGTTCTCCACTTAATTGTCCAAGTTGCACTTGAATTGAGTTAGGGAGAAACTCTGCTTCAAATGGATGGGGAGCCTGTTCCAGAGACGGGATACATACCTGTCATAACAGTAACTCCTATTTATATCACAAGCAAGGTTTAAGTCTTTACAATGGACAATTTTGATGCTGTTTGTTTTGTGGATATGCAAGAGGTCCATCACAGTGGGATCTGACGATGCCCTGTATGCCAGGCATAGATCTCCTCTCAAAAGCTTGTAGGAGACAGAATACAGGGATAGGGCCTTCAGGCGGTCTGCATAGGACATTTTACGTATGCCCTGTATTCTTTTAGTAAGGAACCTCTGTGGATGTTCCAGTTGTTAGATATGCCTGATTAGGTACATACCAAAGGGGGCACTGTACTCAATGATCACTGTACTCAATGAGAGGTCTGATGAATGCCAAATACAGTGGAACAATGACTTCCTTGTACTTAGATACCATACCTTTGTTTATAAGTTGCAAAACACAGGATGATTTCCTCACTATTGCAGACATGCGATCGTCAAAGGCTAGATTACTGTCTGTGCATGTCCTTAAATCCCTGACTACTGAGTCAACTTTAAGAGGTGTGTTATTAATATGACAGTTACCAGGGGTGAATGACTTCCCAAAGGATACTATTATGCATTTCCCTGCATAGAGTTTTTGACACCAGTTGTTTGTATCAGTCCTTCCTGGAGAACATTTGTGCCAGTGTCAGATTCAGTGCCAACTCCTAATTTACAAGCATCTGCAAATTTAGTCAGCCAGAGACCACTGACATTGGCTTTAATTTCAGAGAAGTAAATGTCGAAAAAGAGTGGTCCAAGGACTGATCCCTGAAGGATTCCACTTGTGACTGGCCTCTTTGTAGAGGTGGACTCCCCAATTCTAACTTCCTGTGTCCTGTCTGGGAGTCAGTTGGCTATCTACCGGGTGACATAAGGGTTTGTATCTAATTTCTTGAGTTTGTCAACAATGCCCGAGTGGGTTATTGTGTCAAATGCCCTGGCCAGGTCAAGGCAGGTAGTATGAACCATTTTGCCCTCATCCACTGCTTTGGTGACCTTCACAAAGAGGTCCACCAGGTTGAATACGCATGATCTGCCCTTGACAAAACCAAACTGGGTTGGGTCCAGTGTCTGGAGGTTTACTATATCACGATTGCTCATTTTCATGATAATTCCTTCCATGGCTTTTCATATAAGACTAGTGAGACTTATGGGTCTGTAGTTTCCAGGGTCTGTAGATGGCCCACCTTTGTGCAGAGGGATGACTGTTGCTGTTCTCCATTTATGAAGCACAAAGCCTGCTTGGAAGCTAAAGTTAAACAGCAATTCCAGAGGCCCTGATAGGTCGTGTTTCATGCTATTTAGATGGCATCATGGGATACTGTCTGGGCCCATTGATGCAGTGTTTTTGGCCTTAGAGAGAACATTAAGGACCTGTTCCCTAGTGATAGCAAGGGGAGTTATATTTGATGGTATTTCCTGAGGGAAGGTTGAGGGGGGAGAGAGGGGTAAAGCTGGAGCATGAAGATAAGCAAATTAACTCTGAATATATACCTCATGCTAATGAACTACTCACAGGAACATAATCTCACAATACATTACCTTGATGGCTTTCAGCAAATCAGATATAAAACTTCTTTCACAAAATGGAGTCCTCATCCTTCTTTCCTCCATCACATACACCACTCCTTTTTCTCTTCCTACATCATAGCTTTCTACCCCAACACCACAGCTAACACCCTCCTCTACTTTCTTCCTGTTCTTTGCCTTCTTCTACCTTCTTCCCACTCCTGCTCTCTAGTAGTATGCATGTCATATATATTACTAATAGAACAGTCACGCTCCTGTGATTAAAACCAACAATAAAATTGATAATGTGAATACAGTACTTTAGTATACTTTTTCCTCACCTACAAGTACAATTTATATGTCTACATACATGTCATTAATATGTCTTAACGAACAAACCAGCAGTCCAACCGTCTCAATTAAAATGTTGATTATTAAGAGACAAAGCTTTCAAGTTATCAAAACTTTTCCTCACTGTAATTCAAACTTTTATCTGTTTTGAACATTAATTTGTCTTACTCAGTGATTAAGCTACATGTTATTTCTCTCATGCTATCATAGTACAGAAATCTCCTTTTATCAAAAGGGCTTTGGACTGTATCAATTATAATTGTAAATATATTATTAATATTATGACTGGAGTTTTTTCTTTTTTTATCATCTGGGTTATGCTAAATAGAAGCTCTTAGATCAGTCACACTATTCCAAGCAATAAATGGAAATAAACAGACTTGCTGTTGAATCACAATGATCACATTGAATCTAGACCTCAAAGCAGATTAAGCCATATCTTCAGCGTCTGTGTTTTATTTACTTGCTATCTAGACTGTGGTGTTAGTGGATTTCCAGTGCTGTGCAAAGAACTCAGTCTTAAGGTGCTTAAGATAAGTCACTCCAACCATTTAAGATTGATAGTTGGCATCTGTGTTCATGGGGCTGTAGCAGCAGCAAGCATACTTCCAGGCTTCCAACAGAACATATTCAAAAGCCGTTTCCAAATGGGTGGTTACAAGGGGCCTGATGGTTTTGCACCCTATAGCATGTACCTGGGTAAAAGGCCAGGAAAGACTTCATAAGCCAAAGGGACTTCATAATGGAGATGCCATTTCATGAAGAGTTTGAAGAACCCGGGGGGCTCAGACATCTTGTCCATCTCATTAATAAGACCCACATCATCACCAGACTCATTAGAGGAGCCTATGAGGGTCCCCTTCAAAACATCTAAAACCCATAAGATCTAAATTCATAACATCAAAACCAGAACATCTAAAACCCAAAACATCTAAAGCCCATAACATCAAATTTCATAACATCTACAATGTGCATCACAACATCAAACACTACAAATCACATAAAAATAACATCCCATCCATATACAACACCACCAAACTACCAAACACACTTTTTACTATGTTTCTGCCGGGGGGGCAAGCCCCCCTGCACCCAAGCCCCCCACACCCCCCGTAAATTATATATACCAACTCCGAGATCACACTACAGTGGGAAAAAGTTAATTTCCTAACCCTACTGTATCATGATCACCATAAAGAATGTACACATAATGTCTATATCACTTACCTGTATGACCAAAAAACACATACAGAATGACAAAATAAACACTATATAAAGAGTATAAATTCCTTCACTATATAAATAATAACTACAGAAATAAAAACTACATCTCATAGTGATACCACAATATTAACAGATTAAACTATAATACTTACAGATTTGATGATACACTATTATATATTATACATTTTAGATGTCATGAAATTCGATGTTATGAGTTTTAGATGTTATGGATTTTAGATGTTTTGGTCTTGATGTTATGAATTTAGATGTTATGGGTTTTAGATGTTTTGAAGCGAACCCGCCTATGGGGCATGGAGCCCTATACACTCCAACAACCTCATTAACAGAATTGTACAAGGGTTCATGCAAATATGTGATTAGCATTTGCTAGGTACACTGAAGAGCAAACATCATGGGAAGACGCCTAAGCTGCCTTAAAATGAGACTCCCAAAGTGAAATCTCTTGATTTAAGCAGCCACCAAAGAGAAATGAATCACTGATTATTTATTTTTTTTTTTTTTGCTTCTGGGACATGTACATTGGTATATGCTCTCTTAATGCCCCCTGTTCAAAAATAGCTATCCAAACCCTACTGGGTTTCAAGCAGATGTCTTTAAAGAAGAAGCCTTGGCCCAAAGTATCTGCTCCTTCCCAAAATCCAGCAGGCGACCATAGGTTCAAGCCAGTGAGAGGAGATATGCCTCTAGCACCTCCAGGTGACTGGGACCTATGCTTCTTCTTCTCTTCTCTGGTACTAGAACACAAGATTAGAATGGAATGGAGGTCCCTGATAATCAGAGGCAATCCACATCCTTTCAAACTCTTGGAGTCCTCAGAAAATGCTGCCATATGTCAGAAAGGAATAGCAGCAGCAAATCATCTGAGTAAAGTCCCACTGAGGAAGCTCTTGGATACTCATTAGAGAGAACCTCTCCCAGCATTCCCATAAGGTATCTTCTTCTGCCATCTCTACTACACAATTTGAACAAATTTAAACAGTCAACGAAGACAAAGAAAATGGGCAGGTAAACATGGGCTCTTTTACCAGAGACAGCATGCTTTGAGACCCAAACTGTATAAACAGCAAACAAACAAACTGACTAACTAAAAAGATAGATAGATAGATAGATAGATAGATAGACAGACAGATGGATGGATGGATGGTGGGTGTGGAGGATAAGTGTGGCTTTTGTAATCAACTTAAGTGTGAATGTATCTGAGCAGAACAGCTTCTAAAACAAAGATGGTAAATTTTCATTGGCAGCAAGATAATGACAACCCAAAAGAACCATCAAGATGGTCCTTGTTAGATAATCAAATTTCAGTTTGGTGAAATGACATACAACTGTTAGAACAGTGAATTAGGACATTTCTATCCATTAATTTCCTAACACATTCATCCTGCTGAGTGGCACAGCAGTAGCAAGCTAAGTAAGGACAAAGTACACTTTCTTATCCAAAGCATCAGTCTTTAGCTTATTCCTAGGGATCTACATCTTCATTGGGATGTGTCCAAAGGCATCCTCACTTGGTGTTCAAACCAATTAATCAGACTTATCTCAATCCAGAGAAGCAGTGGCCCTACTCTGAGATCCTTCTTAATTACTGAGCTCCAAACTCTGTCAGACAGAGTGAGCCAGCAACCCCTTGCAAAAGAAATGAATTTCAACAATTTGTGTCTATGTTCCAATCCTCTCAATCATCACCAAAATTTTATGACAATAAGTTATGATAAAGACAGATACTGACCTGAAATCGGAGAACTTTGTCCTATCAGTCAGCATTTACTTCACTGTCACCATGAGTGTGGAGAAATGCCTGCAGTAATACTGCAAACACACCAAACTGTTGGTCAGTCTCTCAATTTCTTCCATTCTCACTCGGCAAGCAAAACCTAAGGTTGCCACCTTTCCACATGCCCAAAGTCAGATATTTCTTACAGAAATACAAGATTTTGCAAGACAAAGTATACATGTAGCAAACACAAAAGACTTGTTTTCACTTAATTACCAAATGATGTCTCAGTGCTACAGAAATGTTCTTTATACTATCACATACTTTCATATTAAGGTGTTTCAGATTATCTTGTATTAGTTTTTCGGCAATATTTAAATACTGAAATCATTTTCCTCATGAAATATCAGGACATTTGCCATTTTTCCTGTATCTTTTTTCCAGGACATAGTTACTTGAATCAGGATAGTCATGCAAAAAGATAGACCGGTAGTAACCCCATAAAATACTTAAATTCATCCATTTGAGAAGGATGCCTCTCTCTCATCTAATGAGTGCAATTCACTCTTTTCAAAGTTAGAAAAGCATGACTTCAGAATGAAAATCAGCACCTCCGGTTCAGATCACTTACACTCAGCAGTGAACCATTCCAGTGCAAGCCAGAGAGTACAGTCATTTGAGGCTAAGAGTGCAACACTACCTGCAAGCAAAGATGCAACCTTCATAACACTCTTCAAATGTCAACTTCATCTTGCAGTCTTAAACATAATGGTAGACAAGACACAACCTTAAAATGTCCATCTTGACAATGCAAAGAAAGTGGATACTACAAGCTCCTTCTTAGTAAATACAGGGACAAAATGGTACTCAAACTGCTCTAGGACTCAATTTTACTGTGATGTCTCCCACAAAATACTCTGGTTATACCATCGTAAAACCTACTAAGAATAATGTGAACCATAATAGCAAATTCTCATACCTCCTCCAGTATCGATAAAAAGACAAAAATTGCATATAGTGTTCCATCTGTATTGCTCTCTAAATCAGTGTGTCATCTAGCACCTTGGTGTAGACTTTCCCAGGAAGGATGAAGATGGGGTACAAAAGGTGAATATTCCCCATTTGTTTTTATACTGACACCACCATCCTGGTTTGTCACGTGAGAGGTTCTGCCCTCATCTTCCATGCAACACTGAAAGGGTGCATTAACAAGCGGTCTGAAAAGGATCCACAGACAAACACTTCTGGTTAACCCTCATCCAGTTCCACAACCATGTCACCTCAAAGCTGTTCAATTACAACAATGCAAACTAAGGCAATCTCACCAGTTGCTTCTAGCATTGCCTCTACAATGCAAGTCATGTTATACAGATTCAGGATTTAGAGTGTTTCTTCAACTTCCCAATAATGTTTCAATTGAAGTCAGCATTTTCTATGCTTGAATAGCACAAACAATGTCCCCTTCCTATCAAATTATCATTTGGTTTGCCAAAATCTCCCCGAACCCATCTGAAATTCAGTCTACATCACCTTGCTAAACTTATTCTATATACACAGGCATTTACTTCAGCAGCTGCCATAGCCACTACCTTTCAGGCTCATTACACTGTACCAAATGTTGAGACACTCCCCCCTTAACAGTAAACGGGAAGTCTCTTTTTTTAAATTGATGGCTTCCTCCAAAGTTTTGCTCACCTGCGAGTTCTTAGATTACTACCATGATAAGTATTAAGCACCTCTGAACCAGAGTTCTTTGCTGTTCCATCAGTTACTGAGATAATGAAAATAATCCAATCAGACTCCACATCTCTGCTCTCACCATGTATATAGGAGAAACTCTTCCAGAGGTGGATGTTAGACTATCCCACACAGCAACATCTACTAGGCAATTGTAGGAAATCCTCACTATATATCTGGATTTCCAGCTGCCATCTGTAGGACATCCTCACTACATATTTGGATTTCCAGCTGTCATATTAACTATCTGACCCAACTCACCACAAGTGGTTATCAGATGACAGCTCAGCACTTTTCCTGGACATGTCCAAAAAATATAGCCTCAGGTCTGATGACATGATTCACTGTCAGCTGTTTACCCAGTATGCTATGATATCAAATACAAATATGATATATAATACATAACGGTTACAAAAAAAAAATCTATGACTTGCCCAACAACAATTCATCAACAGAGTTCAGCTACTAAACCATTCCTCTAAATCTTTTCCACTTAAGTCATGTCCTGCAATCCTCACAACCATATGAAGTCTCACAGCAAACATGCAAGTCAGCAGCTAGAACCTCTTTCAAGTACCACTCCCTCAATCAAAAAGGAGGCTAAACACTATGCTGCTAGACACACATTCAGAATGACATAGGCTTCTGTTTTATGATCTGTAATCATACTGAGGAAAACATTTTGTCCAGTGACACAAATTCTACATTAAGGTATCAACTTGGGGGCTTCTGAGTAACCATAATAATTGTGGCTCCTGAGAGGAAAGTCTGAGTAGCAGAAAGTCTACTCTAATAAAAAAAAATCATGTTTCAAACATATTATTTGGTGTTGAGCCAAAACCCAGCTATGTCTATCTGGTACTTTTGTTCTTCCTATAAAAACTTTGCCTCCCTCTTCATCAGTAAAGAGGCATTTTAACATCCTAAGAGCCAATTTCCAGTACCAGACAATGTCCAGCATGCTAAAAACACACACTGCCTTCCTTTGAATTTTCATAAATTTTATTGGCTTCCTGCTCCAGTACCCTCACAATATTTAAAATGTTGTGCCTACTTGAAATTTCTAATTATGTGATGCTCCTAGTTATCAGCCTGATGTTTAATACATAGTAAATAAACTAAGATCTGCAGCAGAAAGAAATGACATAGCATGGCAAAATCAATTAAAAAAAACATAATAGTGTATACACAAGTTAAATGAAAATGAACATAAAAATATATGTTGGGAACCGGTCTGCCAAAGGAGGAAGTTTCCAAGCACAAAGAAGTTCAGGTCCTGGGTAAGGATGGAGGAGCCAGGCATTACTGAACTGTTTATTAAAACAACACAAGTGTACACAGTTAAATACACACAGTCACAAAGGACAGTTTTTGTTCTTTTTCTCTGTTTTAAAATTAAATCCCACTATTCAGGCTTGTATTTAATATTTTAGAATTACAGATAAACAAAGAACACAAAAATGCATTTTTATTCCGAAAGAAATGAGTCTACTGACAGTACCCACACAGCATGAAAGTTAAAAGAGAAGACTATACACAATTCTTATGCGTTCAAACTCTATTAATGTCTGTGAATAACTATGGCAAACAGTAGTAAGGGAAATTCTGACCTTTATGTACAATATAAATACTGACACAAGGTAGCTACTAAATCATTAATAAAAGCTCTTATAAATAAAAGGTAAAACTACCATGTTAAGATCTGGCATAACAAAACATCAGCCTGGCTCCTACCCTTGGAAATTTTCCAAGCCTCAAATAAAATTTGAATATACCTAATTAAAACTTATTAAGCTTTAAATTGTCTGCACTTTCTGGCATGCTCATCAACATATTTCTAAGTACCAAAAAAATCCTTTCACTCACTTACCCAGTCATCCCGCTCACTACCAAAACCTGATGCTTATTCAATAGATCCAATATGTTTTCTTTTTCTTGCCATGCTGGGAGCATCTGCCTTTCTTCCAACATTGACTGGTACCTCCTGGAAGACTAACATTCCAGCACATAATTAATGAATTATTTTTAAAAAGATTTCAAGTTTTACTTTAAAAGGATCAAGTCTGTTATATATAATTATTAGTAATGCATCTGAGTGGTTAATGGCAATGAGTTACAAACCTGCAATACTGTAACATGTTTTAAGTGAGGGGTGCAGTCCAAAATAACCAGTGCTAAAACATCTCCTCACCTTCATCTGAAGTAAGTAATTTTGTCAGCCCCCTGCTCAGGAGATCATGTTTAGAGTGGAATCAATGAAAGGCAGCTCATCAGTAAAGGTTAAGGGGTTTGCAATTAGAAATAAAACATTAGGTGTATTAAAACATGAATGAAAATTACAGCTACATGTTAATAGTCTTGCACGCCTTGCAATGAAGGAGCAAAGAATTGAGTATGTACCATACTTTTTAAGAATCTTTCACTGGTTAGCATATGTCCCCAAAGAAAACCACAAACATGGCACCCCCAATTTTATACTTCTATAATGAACCTCAAGAATGCTGCATCATTAACAACTCACAGTTTTCCTAGTCAGCAATGGCGTTTGACTGAAAGGGCAACTTCAGATGAAAATAGTTACCTGAGGCACTCACTCTAACACAATGCTTGACAGTGACTCCTGTAGTACATTTATATTAATCATACTACTTTTGCACTTTTTAGGTCGATCTAATTCTTTTCAACACACTAGTTAACAAAGAGAGCAAGACGATCTGCAAGAGGAGGTCTTTACTTGACTGATATGTCTAGTTGTAGATGTTGGGTAGTTGAAGATTCTGTACTGCAGCTCCTTTAAAGTTTCAGTTTTAAGTTTTGAGTCTCAATTTGAAGGTTATTTTTTTACTCACTTGCTGATTAGTAGCAAATGGTGTTAATTACTTGTACCCTCTAACTGGATACTCAAAACAAGCAATTCAGCTAGCTTAAACTGAGAGCGGGTTTGGTGTTTGCTTCACTAATATCTTTTGGTGGAAGATGCAGTCTTATAATGAGGGATCAGTCCAACAGAAACAGACTTCTGTATCACAGATGTCAATGTCTGAGGATGAAAATTGCACACAGAGACTGCAGTGTGAATGCAAATACAGCCTATCTGGAGTACCATATGGAGCCAGGAGATCTAAGAAAAATGTTTCCTCCAGAAGTGATAATACACAGGCCCTAACCAACGGATCATCTGGTTGCTGGTTGGCAGGAATACAGACAAAGGGATATCTTGTGCAGTCTAATAGAGAGAGAGAGAGAGAGAGAGAGAATGAGCTTAATAAAGAAAAGGAATGATAAAGAAGGTATTAACATCTTCACCCTCACTTAAACAGCAAAGCTTATCTAGGGTGCGCATCTTACTTAAGGCACAAATAAAACAGAGTTGCTGAGAATGCAATTCTTTACTCCTTTTGAACAGGAGCAATGAATCTACTTACTGATACTACTGTCAGTCTTTTCTGGCTGCTTCACATTTATTAAGATTGATGTAATTGTTCTCTGGTTTTCAATTGCAATATGATGCAAAATGGATAGTCAGTTTTATTCAGTGCTTCTATTTCTTACTGTTTGGGTGCTGAAGAGAGTGGTGTCATATAGCAGTTCCTGAACTATGACAGGGTTCTAGTTATTCAGTGTCTGTTATATATTCAACAAGTGGCTCAACATATTGTTATTCAGTTGTTATTCAGTTGAACTAAATGCTGTTTTTTTTTATCTAAAGGTAAATGAAAATCTATGTGTAAACGTTATTCAATAATTAGTGAATGGTTAACTGCATACTCCCCAGATCTTTCTGCGATTCTTGCTGTAAATACATGCATAGAACAGACTGACCATCATCAAGATAAATTTTTAGGCTACAGAAACTTCTTCTCAAATGCCTTGAAGGACTCTTAACCATAGGAAGCTCTGTTAGAGATTTTATGATTTGCAGAATGTAGTAAACAGATAAAAGGAGGACCAAATCATAACAGCAAAAACTATCTATTTGAAGACATTCCTCAGACAAGTAGCAGTCATCACAATGGGTCTTGTGAAAGGGTGCTCAACAACACCCCCAAGGATCGTACAGTGTATCTGTTGACTATCATGACAATCATACATTTATTTAACTAGAAAAGCCATTAAGCACAGCTATTTCTTTTCAGAACGGACTTAAGAGCAACTATCTGGTTAAATGACTTATCCAAAGGGGTGCAGTAATGATTAGCTGGCAACATACTTGCTAAAATATCATCTGTTGACGCCATCACTTCATCAGACTTTTAACTGAATATGAGAACTACGAAACATCTCGTCAACTCAAAATTGCTGCATCTTATAAACATAACCAGCTTTACTGATTTCAGCTGACATTAGCCATTCAGGGTCATCTTAATCAGATCCAGATAAATAACACAGCTTTCAAATTGTCCAGTCCCAACACTTAGGCCACATACATCCACAATCTTTACATTTGCTCCCCTTAAACACTTATAATGGCGTACATATACTTTCCTTACCACCTTATACCTACAAGCATAGGTTCATAGGTAGGTGCTAGGCTATCTGCCCAAGGGCATTTATAAGCCTAGCCAGAGTGTGTCAGCTTTCGCCGCCCCATTGATTAATTAACTGATCCTCTGTCAAGCAGAGCCAATGAAGTGATCCCAGGGGTGTATTGTCTGCTACCCATCCACTCGTCAAGGTTTCTCTTGAAGAGTGTTAGTGAGGGGCTCTGCCTAATGTAGTTTGGAATTTTGTTCCAAAGCATGGGGAGTCTCTGTGACAGGAATCTATCCCTCCAGTGCATTCTATTTACTGTTGTGGCGAGGTTTAGTGCACTACAGCGCGTGGCTCGCAGTGACTTGGATTTCTTTAGGTGGAGCATGTCCATCAATTCTGAGTTGGACATGGCTTTGTAAGTCAGGCAGAGATCACCTATGAGTAAGCGATATGTCACTGAGTACAGCCAGAGTTGTTCCAGTCAGCTGCATAGGACATATGTTTGAGGCCAGTAATCCTCTTGGTGAGGTACTTTTGTGGTCTTTCCAGCTGTTGGAAGTGTCTTGTGAGGTACATCCTAAATGGGGCATTGTACTCTATGATGGGTCTGATGAGTGATGAGTAGAGGGGCACTATAACCTCTTCATTTCTAGATGCAAACCCTTTGATGGGCCACATAGAAGGATTTCCCAACTACTTTGGCAATATGATTGTCAAAGGAGAGATTACTATCTACCTGGGTCCCCAGATCTCTTATTACCTCTTTTGTATTAAGGGGGCTGCCAACTATGCGGTAATTCGTGGGTGTTTTGTTTTTCCCAAACGGGATGACTATGCATTTTTTTGGCATTTAGCTTGAGGCCATGACACCAGGTGTCCGTCTCAGTAAGGCCCTTTTGGAGGATGTCCGTGCCAGCTGGACAGTCAATTATGGCTCCCAGTTTGCAGTCATCAGCAAACATGGTTAGCCATAGTCCTCCTGTGTTTGCCTGTACTTCTGAGAAGTATATGCCGAACAGTAGGGGTCCCAAGACCTAGCCTTGTGGGACACCGCTTGTGACTGGTTTAGCATAGGACCTGGAGCCTTCTATTCTTGCCGTGTGAGTTCTGTCTGTAAGCTAGTTGGCAACCCATCTCGTGACATAGGGGTTTATGTTCAGGCTGGTGAGTTTTTCTGTAACACCTGAGTGGGGAATGGTGACGAAAGCCTTGGCGAGGTCAAGGTAGGCTGTGTGAACCACCTTTCCATCATCTATGGTCTTGGTGACTGTCTCGAATAAGTCAACCAGGTTTAGTAGGTATGATCTGCCCTTAACAAAGCTGAACTGTGTCGGATCAAGTGTTTGGAGGTTCCCAATGTCTTTGTTAATGAGTTCCATGATGATGCGCTCCATAGCCTTGCAGACCAGGCTAGTCAGGCTTATGGGGCAATAGTTACCAGGGTCAGTTGTGGCCCCTCCTTTGTGGAGAGGAATAAATGTGCTGTGCACCATTCTATGGGCACATAGCCTGTGGAGAGGCTGAGGTTGAACAGCATGTTTAGGTGGGGGGTTAGTTTGTTCAGTAGTTCGTGCAAGACACAGCCTAGGACACCATCTGGCCCCATTGACGCTGTGTTTTTGGCTTTTGAAAGGGCTGTTTTCACCTGTGCGTCTGTGATTTCTGGGACACTACACTTTTCCGGTATTGTTGTGGGCCCTTTTGGGGGGTGAGAGGGGGGTGACGTTTGCACTGAATCTATCTGCCAGGATGTTGGCAATATCAGTAGGTTCAGTATATTTTGTGCTATTTTGCACTAGTTCAGTGCATATCTGCGAGTTGCCACTTAGATTCTTAACATAGCTAAAGAAGGCTTTGTGGCTATCTTTTGAATCCTTGGCTATTTTTCTTTCGAAGTTAGCCTTGGATGATTTCATGATGGACCTTAGTTTCTTACTGATACTGATCAGGGATGTCTTTCCTTCTTGGGATTTGCTTTTTTTATGAACTAGTTTCCTCCTTCTGTTGCCTGTTTATGGCAGGGGTCCACCAAACTGGTTCCCTTCACTCAGAGGAGTGAGTCTTGGTTTTGCTAGGGATGGCACGATCCATGCATCCTTGCAGGTGCTTATAGAGTGCATTTGCAAAGGTTTCTGCATTTTGGGCAGCATTATCCTTTAGTGTGGGGGCTGTGAAACTTACCACCTCTGTCTTAAGTAAGGTGATGTTTGCTTTAGAAAAGTTTTTTTTACTGTGGGTTCCTTAGCTGGGGGTGGTGGGGGGAGGGTATGGACATCCAGAGTGATTAGTTTATGGTCTGATCTAACCAGTGACGGGCTGACCTCCAGTGTGGAACACTTGTCGCCCATGTTTGTGATGACTAGGTCCAATATGTTTTCACCTCTGGTAGGGGAGTTTACCAGCTGATCCAGGGCATTTGAGTTGATGAATTCCAGGAAGCGCTGGGCCTGGGAGTTTGTACTCAACTAGTTTTCCCAGTGAATGACAGGGTAATTGAAATCGCCCAATATCAGGGTGTTTGGTAGGACCTTCACGTTTTCCAGTGTCTCCAGAAAGGTAGAGTGGTGGTCCTGGGTCATGGAGGGTGATCTGTAGCAGGCCACAATTTGCATTTCAGATTTGCCCGATGTTAGTTGCACATGGCTGATCTCAGGAGGTATCATGCTGTGCCACTAACCTAGAGGTGTAGATATCCTTGATAAATATGGATACACCCCCTCCCTTTGTGTTTCGGTCCATGTTCTGTGGCCGAAACGTGTGGTATGAGTTGTAGCCCGGTAGCGCTGGGCTGCTCTCTGGAGCCTTGAACCAGGTTTCAGTTACTGCACAAATGTCGACGTTCTCCATACTGAGGAGTGCTTCGAGTGCATGCATTTTGATATTTAAACTCGTGGTGTTGAGTAGCATAATCCTCAGTTTTTTGTTAATTGTGCTGTTTACGGAGGGGGGTTTGACTTTTGAGCCTTGCCTAAAAAAGGCACTATGGTGGCAGTAAGAGCCATGGCCAGTATTCAAAGCCTAGGGGTGACAGGTGCAAGCCATCTCTTGCAAAGCAAAGCGGCTTGTTGAGCATGTCGTCCCCGGCTGACAGACACTGGATCCCCTTTGAATGACACCAGAAGCTTAGCCAATTGTTGAAATTGATCATTTTTTCTTTATAATGAGGTATAATTCTTGGTGAGGACAGGATGCTACTCAGGGTCACGGTCATACCAGCCTGGGCTACATAATCAGAGAGCTCTTCCATGTCTCTTTTCATGTAGTCCAGGGAGGTACATCTCAGGTCATTCACACTAACGCATAGTCATCTAAACCAGCTGAAATCAAGTACCACAAAATAATGTCAATGCATAAAACCATGAGAGCATGTATGGTGCTTCCTTATCACCTTCTGATGCACGCTCTACCAGCTACCCAGCAAGACAATGTCTGGCTTGTTGCCACAGGACAACTTAATGCTGAAATGTATATTCTATTCTCTTGCATCACTCACAACCTTTGTATTAAATCATCTCTTTTTATGCATATAAATGCATCCTTCACATAATATATTCTTCTAAATGGTGTTGTTGCTACAGTATAGTAACTCATATTTCTAAAATTATGTACACCAAGTATTTATATATGTGCCACTTTAACAAAGTGCACTCAGAGACAATCAGACTCAGGTCTATCTCCTACACGAAGCAGGCATCCTCCTCATCATAATACTCAACCATGCATGACCTCTTGAAGTAATAAATCAAACCCATTTTCTCAAGTATGTCATATTTTTCATTGTCAGACTGCCTTTTGCCCCTACTCCCTTCTGCAAAATTTGTCAGCGTAAGCAACAGCAGGAAACACAGCAAAATGTAAAACAAAACAGCAAGGCTAATCTCAGAAAATGTCAGATTACTCAAATACCATCTAGACATCTACCCCCACCCCAGATTCATAATAATCATTAATTTCACTTTAAGTGCCCTTTCAGGGCAGGATCACTAAGAGGCTTTCACTAAAATATGCAGCCAGACAAAAATGGTACCAATTTGCATTATTTCTAAATGACACTACTCTAACTACAATTATAGCTATGTTCCAACTAATAAAAATAATATTGCAGACCCATGCACAACCCTGAACTACAAGTCAGTTACAAATGAATGCATCAATCCCTAAACAGTATGTGCTAATCAGAGTGAAAGTACCATCAGTAAGTCTGCATATGATAACTCAATATATCTATGAAATATGGCATTACAATATGACTCATTCTATTAAGTTCACCTGCTTTCCCTTAAAATTCCTGACAGGTGTATTAATCGATCTTTATCTGTGGCTCTGCATATTTTCAATCAGTTCATTTACTCTCATATTTGTGAATCAGTGATCCCAATTCCATCCCTTACTCTCATATTTGTGAATCAGTGATCCCAATTCCATCCCTTACTCTCATATTTGTGAATCAGTGATCCCAATTCCATCCCTTACTCTCATATTTGTGAATCAGTGATCCCAATTCCATCCCATACATATACAATCCCTTCATTAAACCTACTTTGATATATTATGGAAACACAGCAAAAATATTTTGTGTGTATATGGCTAACGATACATCCTTTCTTTAACATTTACTTATCAAGTTACTTAATGCATAAGGGGCTTTATACTATGTATACACAGACCCCATATCCTTGAATCATATACATATAAAACACTGCAAAACATTACTTGGCTTTCTTGGAGGACTCCTCTAATCCAATATTAACTCTTATCTTTGAGCAATAGACTCTTCTGCATTGCTGGACCCCATGCACTCAGTCATTTAATGTTCCTTATCAATTAAAATTTAATTATACAAGTCCTTAACAAACTGGGTTTAAACACAATGTTGTGTTACTAACAATCTATGTATGAACTAACATATATAATTCATAACATTTTCTTACTAATGGCTGGTCTTGTGCCATACAGTGATTAAAGCCCTGGCTGTGTCGCAATTGACCCATGTTCAAATAGTGGCAAGGTTGCTTGAGGGAGTAGGTGTGTAGTAAAAGACCAGTTCCAGCTCACCCACCCTTGGGGGGGGGGGGCAGCACAGCTCTCTGCACTGGTGACACCTTTATGAGTACAGCTGTATCACCTGTAGCAATGAGCCTGGTTAGCACATGCATTCAGGGATGCACCACTTACAAGGGTGTTAGCATACGTGACAATATGCACGAGCCCCTTGCAAGTAGCAACTGTGGAGCTTGCAGGCTGTTAAAAGGAGGGATTAGGTGTGTAGTGGAGGAGGATCAGGACATCCTGATATGAGGATGATGGCCCCTGGTCCACTCAACTCTTGCCTGGCAGAAACAAATGCTCTAGTGGACTTTTGCTTTTAGGGAATGAATGAGTCAGTTGGGAAAGTAGGGAGAGAGGATCAGTGTGGGCTCTGCCAAAGACTACTGCCCCGTAGTCTTGGCTCTCTAGCCAAAGTACTGGAAAAACTTATGCATGACAAAAATCATTCTGTTTATCACCCAGTATGATGTTCTTTCAGATAAGCAGAAATGCTTCAGACCTAAAATACACCACTACCACCACTGCTATACCTTCCCTTACTGATGAGATTTTTTTCAAACATAGGGAAGGGTAAAACAATAGGCAAAATATTTATTGCACTAAAAAGAGCTTTAAAATTTGCCAACCATAACATTTTAATGGCAAAACTCAAAACATGTAATTTCTCTGATGAAGTCTGTTCCCGGTTCCAAAACTATCTTCTCAAAAGAACCTTCATCATATCATCCAACAACCCACTTCTACTCCATTCATTCACTACCATTGGTGTAACACAAGGCTCTATACTAGGTCTGCTCTTATTCTTTCTGTTTATTAATTACCTCCCACACGATCTAGCCACACTTTGCTGTAGTCTTTATGCGGATGATGTAGTCTTCAGATCTTCCAATTCACAAAAACAAATAAAATCCTCACTACAAAATGACAATAAATTCTTCAGGAACTGGTTTCACCATAGTAAATTATGTCTCAAAACCAAAAAATTTAGAATCATGGTTTTTAGCACCAGCAGCTATGCGCGCTCTGCCTCTCCACCAATCACTATAGTATATCCAAATCACCAGCATCCTTCAGTAGTCATACAGCAAAGAAACCTGGAGGTAATTTTTAACCAAACAATCATTTCAACCCCATACTTAGCAGTAACTCATTTTTACCCCATTCTCAGCAATAATTTAATGAAGTCCACTTAGCTCAACTTAGGGCAGCCTAAAAAATAGCTCACCTTCTTACAAAGGATGTAAGACAAGCCAGTGCAATCAATGTTCTCAACTTTAATATTCCGATACCATCATTACACTAAAAGCCTTACAAAATTTACAAATGCCCAAAAAAAAAAAAAAAAAAAAAAAAAAAATGAAAACAAAGTTTTCAGGTTCTTCCCCCAAGCCCTCACTATCAGCAGCACTGGTCCACTATGAATAAATCAGAATGGCTTTCTCAAAGGTAGAGCTACTTTCCTTCTTAACATTCTCATGTACAAACTATATGACCACTACTGCCCTCCACTTAGAAACCTCATCAACTTTTGAAATACTGTACACACCCCCAAAGGAGCAGTAACACCAGTCTACTAGCCCACCCACTCTGTATACCTGCAAGAGCAAAGGAAACATTTCCTGTATTAGCAGCATTATACAAAATACATTCCCACAGACATGCTTAGCTCCAGGGCTCCAGACAATTTTCACAATCCAATAAAAGACACACAATGGATGGCTACCAATGTCACTATTTTGACAATGAAGGATAGAAACTGATGCATTACCTTCCCATCTGGCCCCAAGTAAATTGTGATGACTTCACTACAGAGTAGTGTCAATTCAATAAATTTCTGTATATGCTGTAAACAGACTCCCACACTAACAACCAAAAACCAACCTGTTCCTACTTTCCTCACTTTAACTTGCAATTAACACTGGATGTGTTACGTTTTAACTATATATTTCACTGCCATAGCTGTATGACCAGTTACTATTTCAAATATTTTAGTATACCATACTCAATAATTGCATTTAATTATGTATACAACACATTCTTTGGATCATATCACTAATTTTATATGCCAATGACTGTATTTACATATATTACAAACATTGTATGATTTTGGCCCAGAGGGTCTTTAAAACAGTGTGCTTACCTGGTTAAGAAATGTAATTAATTAATTAATTAATTAATTAATTAATTAATTAATTAATTAATTAAACACACATGTAGTACTTTACCATTGCTACCAGTGGATCTTAAATTTATATTCAAAGCATTCTACTTCACAAAATGATTACTATGCAGAAAGCGACTGCAGTGTACAATCTGAAATTGCTGGCCGACTAAAGTCTTGTATAGCAAGTGTTTAAAATTAGGCTGTTCTAGTACTGCTAACAGTTCATATTACCGAGTTCCAGGGGGTGGACTGGGTGACACATTTTGCATATCTTCTGTGTTCTTTTCCATCCTACTCGCTAATTGCTGGAAAACATCCCTCCTGAACTCCAGCCAGTTCATTGCTAATGAATGAGAGTCAGCCACAGGAGACACCACTCAGGCAGCCTTCAGGGGTCTTGCTGATACAGCTTTAGCCCCCACACCTGAAGTGGAAGAAAGTGCAAATTAAGCAAACTTACCATAACAGTAGATGTCTGAATTACAACTGCTGCAGTAGCCTAAGCTATAAGGGGTTATATCCTGCACAGGTCATCCAGCTTCCAAAGCTTCATGGCACCTCCTATGAGTACAAACTGTTACCTTAAGATGAGCAGACTAAAAAAAGAGGTTCAAAAGCCAAACTCTTCAGAGCCTTCATGCCAAATGACAGACAGAGGCTAAGCCCTGAAAGGAAAATGCTAAGAAGAAGGAAAACCAAATGTCCACATTCTGGCACAAGAAACGCACACCAAACACAAGCAGGATGGAGCAAGGAAACATCTTTTGGAGTGGTGATCATTTAAACATCTACTGTTATAGAAAGTTTACTTACACAACTGTACTTTGTTCATCATATTGATCACTGCTGCAGTAGCCTATAGCCTAAACTATATAGGTAGATTACCACAGCTTAGAATAACTGGGAGTTAGAAGAGTCCAGGAGTCCCTAGAAAATGGTCCTAGCAAAGCCTGACCTAGACCTGGTCCAGGAATCTGGTTTGTAGTGCTTTGTAAAAGTATACACAGAGGACCAAGTTGCTGCTTCAAGAATACTTGTGTCCAATTCTTTTCAAAAAAGCCTCAGATGAAGCCAAGGCTCTAGGAAAGTGTGTCTTGACCCTGCATGAAATGTTTTTTCTGTGGCAGGAATAACAAAAGGTAATATCTTGCAACAAACATTTGAAAATAGTCTGCTTTGACACATGTAGTAACTTCTTCTTACCTTCACAAGAAATGAACAACAAATCAGAATTTCTGAAAGAGTTTTGTTCTGTCAAGATAACACCCAAGTTGTCTATGGACATCCAAGGTATGAAGTATCCCCTTCCTTTATTTCTGGGTTAATTGAAGAACACAGGGAGATGGGATAGTCTGGCTTAAAGTAAACTTGGATACTACTTTAGGCATAAAAGGATGCTTAGTTCATTTAATTATTTTATTTTACATTTGTTTACCGGGAAAGTGACTAGATGCATGTCCTTTTTCAGTGGAGGCCCAGGAAGAAAAGCTCCACTTAACAAAACTAATATAGCAACATACAGATAAATACATAAATAAAATAAAACATGCAGAAGTTGATGTAGAGATCATAGGTACTTATGTTAAGCTAATATTGAGAATATACACAAATACACTTGTTTTAAGCTAGCATTGGATATGTACAGACAGATAAAAGTTCATATATGAATAAGACTACATCAAAGAATTATTTAAATAAGAGTTATGTTTATTCACCAGTGTTATAGTCCGAAATGTTGTTAGTTAGTGATATAAAGTTATTGGAGTTGAGAAGAGGGCTAAGATATGTTAGTAGAAACTATCCTGGACTGGTACAAGTACATAGCCAAGTGTTGGTTAGATAGTTTTTTAGGATTATTTTGAATTGTGCTAATGAAGAGGTGGATGTAATATGGGTGAGAAGTGTATTCCATATTTTAGGTATGAAGTTAGAGAAAAGGGAGTCACCAGCTGTGTTTTTGGCCTTTGTTACCTGAAGAAGGAATTTGTTGCTGGAACGGAGTGTCCTATTGGATGTGTAAGGTTGTAGTATACTTTTGAGTGGAGGATTACTCTCGGGTTGGTGTAGTATTTTATGTGCTAAGGTAAGCTGATTATATAGAAGGAGGTTAGGGAGTTCTAACCAATTAAGTTGTTTAAGAGCTGTACAGTGGTGTGACCTGTATGAAGAGTCTGTGGCAAACTTAGCTATTTTGTTGTAGCAGGAGTTGAGTTTGGCTAGTTCAGTTTTTCTAAGGTTAATGAGAATTTGTGAGGCATAAAGCAATGTGGAAAGGAGATGTGTGCGTGAAATGGTGGCCCTGGTGTTTTTAGTAAGAAACTGTTTATTCCTATACAGACTGACTAGTTTCTTATGCACTTTTATAGTCTGGGAGATGTGAATGTCAAATCTCATTTTGTTGCCAATCTGTACACCTAGTAGTTTGGTGTGCTTTACTGGAGAGATGTAGTATTGTTGTTGGACAAGGTATTGAATGAGGGGTTAGGGGCTACAGATCTTGTAGGCAGGAATAGTAGTAGTTTAGTTTTGTTTGGATTTAAGATTAGTTGGGAGTTAGTCAGCCATGCTTCAACTGAAAGAAAGGATTCTTGAGTTAGTGTGTGCAGTTCTTGAAAGGAAGAAGTGGCACATAATCATCTGCATATTGTATGAAAGACACACGTGGAGTGGAAGAGTGGAGATTGTTAATAAATGGTGAGAACAGTAGGGGTCCCAGAATGTCAAAGAAACTCTGCCACTCTAAAAATAAGATAGGGTTGACAAACCATAATAGCTTGCAACTGAGATACTCTTCTTGTCAACATCAGAGCAATCAATACAACTGTTTTCCATGTTAAGAACCTCAAGTCGGTCAGATGAGCTCGTTCAAAGAGGTTCATTAATACTAGGCTATCAGCCTGCAGACTATTATAAGCTGTGACATCCCCACACTGGACCAGTAATCAAGAAGCCTGAATCCTCACCACTGAATCTGGAGAGGGGCATGCACATGGAATACAAATGGATACACTCAATATTTCCAGATGCAGACCTCTCAGCATCAAGCACAATTTAAGAGCACACAAGGCACACACTCAGCCCAGGGTCTGGGTGTCTATCTGTCTCTCCCCAGGTCCCCAATAAGGCACCCCACTGGAACTTTGAAACCAGGGCTTTGTGTCCCTGCCCCAAGTAGCAGACACACACTCAGATTTATTCACACACACACACAAACACACACACACATGAGAAAGGCTGGCACAGACTACCTGCTCTACCAACTTTGCCCAAACAATAAGGTAAATTCACTGCCACCAGTCAGTTACTATAAGGCTTTTTGTTTTGAAGGCCCTCAATCAGGTACTGGCAGGCCTGTCTAAAGATGATGACTTCTCAGCATAGTGTATACATAATAGCATGTCTAAACTCATCCTTAAATGAAAGCCTCAGCAATAATATCCTGCATAGATATATACCTAAGCCTGCTGTCCTAGCCATGGTATTGCCACAGTCAAAAGTATAGCAAATAATGTGGAAAACTATGATATTAACCAGCTGTAACTCAACAATAGAAACAGGATGGGTTGTCAATTCAGTGCCCGATTCACTGCAGAGGACTGGATCTTGGAGAGAGGAGAAATTGGATGGCTCCAAGTCTCAGCAAAGCAAAGATGAGCACTCTCTTACTTGCCTTACCCAAAGCCTTGTAATCTTTATCAGGCAGTAAGGCAGAAAGGTGTCATAGTGTCCTGGACTGATGCTGGACTAACAGGACATAAGTCTTCCCTTGGAAGCCTAAGAAGGCTTTTGCTGTGGTATTCGTACAACTGATGAACAATGAATCCACCTCAGCCAGTTTTGTTCAAAACTAATAGACCAAACAAGTTTCTGATGAATGATGTTATACTCTGATGAAGGATGTTATACTCTACCTCACAAGGTTCATCAAACTCAGATAGTTATCAATACAAGGTAACAGAGGACAGAGTCTCCTGCAGAGAATATTGATCGTGACCCCAAAGTAAAAGAACTAGCTCAGCCTATTAGTATTGATTTGAATGGGCTTTGATGAATTTGTCCTCAGTTAGAGATATCACCGCTGAACACTACACTTTAGTAGAGACTTGTAGTGGTGTCTTACTTGCTGAGAGTCAAATAAGCTGAATCTAGATGCTTCCAAGTGAGACTTGCAAAATGAAAATCTCTGAAAATAGACTCGATATGTGACATTCTAAGACTCTTTTTTTCTTCTGACATGAGCTAAGATTTTTCCATGGGAAAGTAAGGGGATTGCAGAGGAGTATATGAAGGACTTCACCAACATCAATGTTTGCCAAAGAAGAGATCACCTCAGGGAAACTATAGGGAAAGGAGAAAATATTATTTTCTGCCTCAGAAATGATGGAACCTGGTTTATATTATTCCAAGAAGAAAACGGAATTTCTACCAATCTTGTTTCTTGTATGACTGAGTACAAGTGAGCAACATCATTTGGGTTGATGATGTATGATGTATGACTTCCACAGGTCAGATGCAGGGCTTTGGCTCTGTAGTAACACTCCATAGAGGCTGCTATGTTGCTGAAAAGGCATGCCAAGAGCTTAACACTGAAAATTGCATCATTTTCCTTAAGGATGCTGTCTGGCAGCCATAAGGACAGGTCTCAACAGATATCAAACCGATGAAATATGTGGACATATCTGCCACATGCTCTTTGCATTTGGAAGAACCTATCAGATTCTGTTCAACCTGGGCTCATAAGCCCTGCTGGACTTAATAGAAATGGCTAAAATAAACACTCTTCATCCCAGAGTGTTATTACCAACACCATACTGGAACTCAAGAGACTATTTTATGGGAACACCCTAGGTGTAAGCTTGTTCCAGCTTCTTGACAGGGGGACAGCAGGTACTAACACCCCAGAATGCATCTCTCAAGCCTGTCACTGGAGTAGACCACTTGACCACTTACAGGACTAATATCATTCAACTAATGAAGGACATATGCAGATGCCTCACCAGAAGAGCTAAAAGTTTATAAGGCCAAAAGGCTACTTTATGGGCAAATTTTGCTAAAGCAGAGGTGACCACTGTTTAGCCTCTATCTCATCTTCCCTCTCTAAATACTAAAGCAGTGACATTGGATCACATATAGGATCGTTCTTTCAATCACTGCTCTGAGCACCCTATGATGTCTGCATTAAGTCATGTATGCTTTGCACATCTCCTGCTCTATCTCTAGGTGGCTGTGATGAAATGCTGGCACATATGACAATGTTTAACACTGTGTTCCACATCCACCTGACAGTGACAGCCCCAATATTGTATTTTGACTGAGCAACTACAATAACACTTACAACAACTGAACTTCTTAAGACCTGAAAGCTGTAACTTTGATATCACAGAAGTATGGCCAGAGATTCAACCTGCACAAGTGGCAGAAAAGAGCTGAGAATTGCACGGCTTAAGTAATCTCCTCTAGTCAACTGACAGATGTATGGTACACACTGAAAGAAGGAGCTCACGCCCCAGTACCGTGACTAGACAAATGTGTGTGTGTGTGTGTGTGTGTGTGTGTGTGTGTGTGTGTGTGTGTGTGTGTGTGTGTGTGTGTGTGTGTGTCTGTGTGGTTCCACTTCTAACCATCGAAATTTCAAAATATCGAAATTCTGATCATCGAGACCAGAACATCAAATTTTGAAACATCGAAGGTTACAAATGTAACCAAAAAAAAAAAAAAAAAAAGAAAAGAAAGATAAATATTAACAATTGTATGCAGAGGAGCTTCGCCCCCCCCTGCACCCCCCACACACCCTACTTTAATATTCCAACTCCGAGACCGCACTACAGTGGAGGTAAAGGGAAATCTCCCATTTAGTGCTATATGCGGAAGCGCTAAACGGGAGATTTTCCATACCCTATCTGTAGTGCCATCACACAGCTGGCACATAGACACACACAGTATGCAGGGCACTTTGGTGCCCTGCAAAAACACAAACATTCTCCCACCTACACTTACCTTTTTCTTCCCCTTCAAACCTTCGATGTTTTCAAACTCGATGTTTTGATCTCAGTGATGTGAACTTCGATGTTTTAAACGTTCGATGATTTGAAGGGGAACCGTGTGTGTCTGTGTGTTGTGGGATTTGGGTTTGGGATGCGTTGCTGGCATGTACTGCAAGATTTCTAACCCCCCACAAACACACTATTTTGTTAATTTTTATCTTCACTATCCTGAGTATTTCAGTGATTCTGACCTATACACACTGAAATGTGATTTAGTAAATTTTGATGTGTCAATACAGACCCTAAAACAAAATACCTCTCTCCATAATAATATATATATATATATATATATATATATATATATATATATATATATATACACACACACACACACACACACACACACACACACACACACACACACACACACACACACATTTTAAATGCTCTTTTACTGTCTGTAAAATGTATTACAGGGACATTTTAATGCATAAATTATCCTTTGTGTATCACAACCACATTTATATCTCACTACAAATTTCTCTCCACTGATTTTCAAATTTTCAATTAGAACACCTTCCACAAGGTATTGTCCCTACTGGCATGATGGTATCAGGTACATTACCTGGGGGGGGGGCATACCTACCATGCACCACCATGTCTTTAATACTTCTTCCTCTTTTATATGAAATGCATGGAGTTTTACATAATACATTAGCAAAATCCTTTAAGTTCACCAAAAAAACACTAAAATCCTAATAAATCCACTATTTGTGTACTCAATAAGTTACATCACTTACCACCCTTTCTGTCTTTAAAACAAGACTTCAAGAACACATAAGAGCTATTAAAAGGGGCTGGGTTGAAAGCCCTGTTGCTATGCACTTGAATATGCATCATAGGTTCATAGGTTCATAGGTTCATAGGTTTATACTAGGCTATCTGCCCTAAGGCATTTATAAGCCTAGCCCAAATTTTTGTGGCTTACGCCACCCCTTATATGAAAAAATACTGTGCCCATTAGTTTGTTGTGCCTCTGTCCAGCAGTGACACAGAGATGATTCCCAGGGTAAACCTAAGATCTCCCATCCACAGGTCTAGATTTCTCTTGAACAGAGTCAGCGAGGTGCTCTGCCTCACATGGACCGATTTTATTCCACAGCATAGGAGTCTCTGAGTGATAAATCTATCCCTCCAGCACGTCCTATTTATATCCGTGCTAAGGTTTAAGTCGCTTGCTCTAGTGGTTTTGGTGGATTTGGATTTTTTGAGGTGGAGCATGTCCATTAATTCCGGGTTGGACATGGCCTTGTATGTCAGGCACATGTCACCTCTGAGCAGACGATATGCGACTGAATAGAGCTGGAGTTTCTTCAATCTGGCAGCATATGACAGATTTTGGAGTCCCTTTATCCTTTTGGTGAGGAACTTTTGGGGTCTCTCCAATTGCTACAGATGTCGGGTGAGATACATCCCGAATGGGGCATTGTACTTGATCATTGGTCTGATAAGTGAAGAGTACAGGGGAACAATGACCTCACTAGATCTGGATGTGAATCCCTTCATGATCAGGTGGGCAATGTAGAAGGTCTTTCTAACCACTTTAGCAACGTGAGTGTCAAAAGAAAGGCCACTGTCAACCTGGGTCCCCAGGTCCCTGATAACCTGTTCTGTGCTTAGTGGATTGCCACCTATATGGTAGCTTGGGGTTACCTTGTTTTTCCCGAAGGGTATGACTATACATTTTTTGGCGTTTAACTTCAGGCCATGGCTCTGGCACCAGCTATCTGTTTCCGTGAGTCCCTTCTGAAGGATATCCGTGTCTGATGCACTTTCCACTATGGCGCCCAGTTTGCAGTCGTCTGCAAACTTTGTCAGCCAAAGTCCTCCCATGTTGGCCTGTACTTCTGAGAAGTAGATGCCAAACAATAGGGGCCAAGGACCGAGCCCTGTGGGACACCACTTGTGACCGGCTTGGAGTCTGACACAGCGCCAGCAACTCTAACCCTGTGGGTTCTGTCCTTAAGCCAGTTTGCAACCCATCTTGTGACATATGGGTTTACATTTAAGCTGGTAAGTTTTTCTACAATACCCGAGTGGGTATTGTGTCGAAAGCCTTTGCAAGGTCAAGGTAGGCTGTATGGACTGCCTTTCCCTCATCAATGGCCTTGGTGACTGTTTCGAAGAAGTCGACCAAGTTCAAAAGGCATGATCTTCCCTTGACAAAGCCAAACTGGGTCGGGTCCAATGTCTGCAAGTCCCCTATATCTTTGTTTATGAGCTCCATTATGATCCTCTCCATAGCTTTGCAGACTAGACTTGTTAAGCTTATGGGGCGGTAATTACCAGGGTCCGTAGAGGCGCCGCCTTTGTGGAGTGGGACCACAGTTGCCGTATGCCACTCCTTGGGCACGTATCCTGTGGTAAGGCTGAGATTAAACAGCTGCCTTATGTGCGGGTTGAGGGCGTTGCAAGGCATGACATTAGAACAAATGCATGTTAGTCAATATGGTAATGTGAATATAAAATATAGGCTTTTGTATAGAGAGTCAGTTTTTATACTGAAATATGGCACTTTAATTCCACATGGGCTGAATGCAGAGTGCAACAGGAAATTTCTTATTTAATAAGTTGGAGTTTTCTTACATGACTTAATTAATTAGTGTTAATTGAATAAGGATGGTATGATTTAATGTACGTGTGTGTGTGTGTGTGTGTGTGTGTGTGTGTGTGTGTGTATGCATATATATGTATATATATTTATGCAGTTTTTTATGTACTGTTTTACTCTTTGAAAACTGTTAGCGGAAGGACTAGAGATTTTACTGGAATATATCTTGGATACCTGGCCTGGTGGTTTGTGTTTTGTTCTACTGTGCTTGCTGTTGTTGCTGATTTCCTAGTAGGAGCTGGAAGTTAAGTGTGCATCAGGGTTATCTGAACACACTGCTGTTCATACTGATGATAGGCTACATTAAGAAACCGGTTGGAAGGGGCAGATCAACAAAGCTGCTGTTTGCAGATAATGTGGCATTATAGAGAGAGTCTGAACAAGAACCTTAGCAAATGATAGGGGAATGGAAAGCAAAACTTAAACACATGGGATGAAACCTAGTACAGATAACACAGGTATAATGGCAGCAAATGGAGGAAATCAAAGAAGTTGAAAATTTAGATGGAATGGAAAATAGTACAACATGCATCAAGTATCTTGGATGGGGAGGTTGAGGAGAAGGGAAGTCAGAATTAGGAGTTCCAAACAAGAACCAAAAGGGTTGCAGCCAACTGGCACAGTGTAAAGGGTAGTGTGAGACACAAGAATGCCAAAGAGTTGAAAAGTAAGGTGTACAAAACAAATTGTAACAAGCACTGCTCTATGGTACACAAACCTAAGCACAGAAGTCAGATCAGCTGAGGAATCTAGAGGTAATGGAGATGAAGTGCCTGAGATGGGTGGTAGTATGCACGCTTTGGGACAGACAAAGAAATAAGGTCATCAGATCAAAAGCTCAAGTAACTCCAATTGCAGAGAAGGTTAATGAGAAGAGATTATGGTGGTTCATCCACATATGCAGGAAAGCAGAAGACATTCTGGTGAAAAAGATTTGGGACATGTAGAAAGTAGGGAAAAGGAGGTTGATGAGGATGATGGCAATGATATAATACACATACACACTCCCCATCTGTGTGTGCATATATTTGTGCATTTATGTATGTTTGTATTATGTATACATTCACACACTGATGCTCCAAATACACGCACAGACACGCAACCATATGTCAGTGCACGTGTGTCTACTTACAAAAATATCTCTTGCATATTTCTCTCTAGATGTATTCACACTGTATCCCACATATAGTACTAAACATGCTACATACATAAATGTTACACATGCATATACATGTGTGTGTGCATACACACACACACACAGTTGCACACAATTTCCATTTTGATTTGTTTTTAATTAAAGGACATGAAGTACACACACAGGCGTATAATATTTTTCTTCATTACAGACACGCAGTCGTGTGTCTGTACATACCAGCAAGATGTGTACTACATGCATGTACTTTATATATATATATATATATATATATATATATATATATACACACACATGAACATATACATACTCTATATATATATATATATATATATATATATATACATATACATCTATATATATATATATATATCTTTATACACACACACACACACACACACACACACACACACACACACACACACACACACACACACACACACACACACACACTCAGACAGACACATGCACTGTACATAGCACTTCTGATTTCCTTTTCTTAATATTTTAATGCAAGTGCACATAGCATAAATTCAGTTGTATATAATGGTTGCTACCAGTGGTCACATTTTCTTTGTGGACTGGAAATGCTCATGCACTTTACCACTGTAAGTACTGACTTAAAAGTCAGTGGGAGTCTTTTACCATAGATCTGTGTACTGGATACAGAATGCATCCCCCCTTTGGAAGGATGTCACAAAAAACAGAAAAGACCTTTTTATAAACAGCATCAGTGCATCTAGTTAGAGGGTTGCCAAGTGTCTATCTTTCTGCAGAGCAGTCCTGTCCAGTATGTGTGTGTGTGTGTGTGTGTGTGTGTGTGTGTGTGTGTGTGTGTGGGGGGGGGTGAAAATGGTAATTGTGTTGATACTTTACAAGAGATAATATTTTCTGACTTTCCTGTAAATGTCACAGAAATCTTTGATGACACATTTATCTTAATATATGCATTATAATGATTAACAAGAAGTTATGTACTCACCATAACGTTCGATGTATGTAGTCCATCTCACCTCACATTCTTACCCGTGGGTCCGGAGTCGAACCTCGGCTCCGATTCGGCCATACTCTAGCTCGAAGTCTTCAACTGGCTCATGGTTAAGAGGTATCCCATGCTGCACTGCACCCTTTCCCCAGATCTTGTTTTCTGCAAGCTCAGGCAATCACATCCCACACATACAATACACAGAGAGGAAGAATTAGCCCAACAACAAAAGGAGTACTGAAACCAAAACTAACCTCTAGGCCCTCCAAGAGGGGGAAGGCAGGAGGGCAAGTAAGAATGTGAGGCGAGATGGACTACATATACCTAACGTTATGGTGAGTACATAACTTCTTGATGTTATGTAGTCCAATCTCGCCTACATTCTTACCCGTGGGACAGCGTCCCCAGCACCTGAACCTTGGGCAGCTCAGTAGAAAATACTCCTGAGTACTGTGGAACCAAAGGAAGATCTGCCTCTGGATATCAAATCCAATTTGTAGTGACTGATAAAGGTGTAAGGAGATGCTCATGTAGCCGCAGCACAAATATTATCCATAGACATCCTGGCCTGAAATGCCGTAGAGGTAGACACTGATCGTGTAAAATGAGCCTTCACCTTAAAAGGTAATTCCTTACTGCTTGAGGCATAAATGAAGGAAATACAACTAGCGATCCATCTGGATAAGGTTACTTTAGAGACAGGAGACCCAGGTCTATTGTCTGAAAAATGAGGCAAATAGCTGATCTGATTTCCTAAGAGCCTTCATTCTATGTAAATAGAAACGCAATTATCTATGAACATCTAGCAGGTGGAATTTGAATTCTGCCTTATTAGAAAATTCTGGAAAAAACACAGGCAGCTCAATAGACTGGTTGAGGTTAATAACCGAAGCAACCTTTGGCATAAAGGGAGGATTTGGTCTGAGGGAAACCCTATCCTTGTGAAATGCCAAGTAAGGAGGTCTAAATGACAAAGCTTGGAGCTCAGAGACTCACCTAGCTGAAGTGATGGCTACCAAAAAGTTTGTCTTCCATGACAAATATTTCAAGTCACACACAGCTGCAGGCTCAAAGGGAGACGAAGTGAGACACAGTAGCACAAAATTGAGGTCCCATGGCATTACGCGATCAAAGACTCTGGGCCGAAGCATCATAGTGCCCTTTAAAAATGCCTTACAAAGTCTATGCGCCATTAGACTGGGTTCATTAGCGACATGAAAGGTGGAGATAGCCGCTAACTGAACTTTAATGGTTGTGGCAGCTGACCCCTGACTGAAAAGCATGGAGAGAAATTCCAGAACTGATGAAATTGGTGCAGTGTAAGGGTCAATCTGCCTTTCATGAGCCCAGATGGAGAATCCTTTCCATTTACTGGAATAAATCTTCCTAGTCGAAAGCTTATAGGAAGAAGACAGGATATGAACTACTTCCAGAGAAAGGTGATGAAGCCTGACTAGTGATGGAATTGGAGTAGCCAAGCTGTCAACCGGAGGGTCTGAAGAGAAGGATAGAACTGCCCTGACATAGGAGTCAATATGTCTGACCGTGGGTCCAGAATCCAGGGATCGTCCATGAGATAAGGATGGAGAAAGGGGAACCAAATTTGACGAGGCCAGTGTGGAGCAATCAGAATCATTCTGCTTCCCAAGAATTGTGCTTTCTGAATGACCTTTGCTATCAGAGGAACAGGTGGGAAGGCATAAAGTAGACCGGAGGGCCAATCGTGAACTAGAGCATCCCTGGGTGTCTCCCCCTGAGAGGGGGATGAGGGTGAAGTAGCTGCTGCACTTGGTATTATGGGGACTGGCAAATAGATCGCAGCAAGGCTGAACAATCTGCAGAAAATCTGCTCCGCAACCTGCTTGTTCAGGGACCACTCGTGAGGCATTGGAATAGCTCTGCTCAACCTGTCGGCAATCACATTGGACTTCCCCGGAATGTGCGTTGCCACAAGAAAGCGTTGGGAAGACACTGCCTACTGCCACACTCAAATAGCCTCTCTGCAAAGGGGATATGACTTGGTTCCCCCCCGTTTGTTCAGATACCATACCACCGACATGTTGTCCGAGTGGATTGCAATTGTCCCGAGAGGAAGAAAGCTCTGGAGTGCTTGCAACGATAATAGCACTGTTCTCATCACCAAGACATCGATATGCAAATGTATCTTATGCTCTTGCCACATGCCTTTGACTGTCCAGCCGAGATAATGCCCCCCCGCCCCACCCAATCTGGGAGGCATCCGTGGTCACCGTGGCAACTGAAAGAGGTGGAACGAAGGGCTTTCCCACATTGAGATTGCTGGTCTGAAGTCACGAGCATAGATCCTGCTTGCACTTGTCAGTAATCATAATAAGATGGGAAAGCAGAAGGTGTTGTAGGGACCACAGAGCAAAGAGCAGCCACTGAAGGAGCCTCATGTGTAGTCTTGGAAGAGGGACTAGCATAATTGTGGCAGCCATTGTCCCTAAAAATTTGAGAACCATTTTTGCCTTTACCTTCTTCAGTGGAAGCAACGCATAGACCTGTTGTTGCAAAATCTGAATTCTTTCTTGTGGTAAGAAAGCCCTCATGAGCACGGTGTCTAACTCGGCGCCTACAAAGGTGCCACACTGCAAGGGCAACGAGGCAAACTTTTCCCAGTTTAGTGTGATACCCAGTTGTTGACACAGTGCAGTGGTGGCATCCCTGGTCTGTAGTAGTAGATGCCTTTTGGTGGCAGACAGGAGCCAGTCGTCTAGGTACGGAAACACTTGGAATCCCTGACGACTCACGTGAGCCGTCACCACTGCCATACATTTGGTGAACACCCTGGGGGCTGTGGTGAGACCAAAGGGCAGGGCTTGAAACTGAAAATGACTGGCTCCCAGACGGAAGCGTAAATGACTTCTGGATGCCCTGTCCATCTTTATATGGTAGTAAGCATCCTTGAGGTCGATGGAGCACATCCATACTTCTTTCCCCAATAATGGGAGAATAGATTGTAAAGTGAACATTCGCTACTTGGACTTTTTTACATGGAGGTTCAAGTGGCTGAGATCCAAGATGGGTCTCGGGTCCCCCCCTTGTTCTTTTCGGCACCAAAAAGAATCTTGAGTAAGTCCCTAATCTGAGCTGGTCTGAGGGGACATGCTGGATGGCTCCTTTTGCTAGCAGCTTTTGAACTTCTGAAGCTGTGGAATCCCTTTGATTGGGTGGAGCATCTGGGATTCTCTTGGTTGGCGGGGGATGAGAAGGGAATATGATATCCTCCAGAGATTATCTTTAATACCCATTTGTCCTGGGTGATGTCTTGCCAGGCTTCTGGGTATAGCGAAATGCAATCCCCGACTGGCTCTGAAGAAGCGCAGTCGGGCCTCCCATCAGGAGCACTGGTAGGAGGAACCACAAAAGAAATTGTGGTCCCCCTGGTTACGCGGTCCTCCTCTGCCTCTAGGATGGCATCTTCCTGCATTACCACTCCCTCATTTGCCTCTGGAGGGGGAATCGCTTTGTGCATCTTGAAATCACCTCTGCGGCTTTCTGAACCACATTTTCCCACCCTTCTGGCCCTTGGGATAAGGTCTAGAAGGCATGGAAAAATGGACTCCCACGGCAGACAGGGTTTTTCCTTCCTGCTCGCACCTAGTGAAAGTATCCTTCACCTTGGTTCCAAACAATGATGAACTGTCAAATGGGGCGTTGATGCATGTAGACTTGAAGGTCTCAGCAAAATTACACAGGCGCATCCAGGAGTGCCTCCTAACAGAGACTCCTGAACTCGCTGCACTACTCACTCCGTTGGCTGCATGCAAGATCAGCCTCATGGAGGAGTTAGTAATGGAATTTAGGGTAAACATCTGGGCACTGACCTTCTGAGCCACTGCGTCAGAAACGTTACCCTGCAGAGACTCTCCAAGCTCTTTTTGGACATCTCTTTGGAGCCATGTAAAATGTGACGAATAGTTCAGCGACCACAGAGTAAAGGCCGCTGAAAAAAACATACGCCTCCCATATCGGTTCATGGTCCTTGACTCCTTGTTAGGGGGATGGACGGTAGATGAAATCTCAGCTAGTTCCTTCTTGGTGGCTGCTGCCACCACCATGGGATCTACTGGAATGCCCTTTGTGAGAAATTCCTTGTCGGTGGGGGTGGACAGAAACTTATTGGGTCTCCTGGGGACTGGTTCCACAGTGTCAGGGGTTTCCCACACCCTTCGACAAACAACATCCAGGAGTTCATCGAACAGGGGAGAAACCCAAGTGTTGGAGGGGTTGAGACCCAAAGGCCTTCAGGAACACCGACTCCTCCTTAGAGGGAGATTTGGAGGGCCAGTCGCCTCTCTGCTTCAACATCTCCAGGATATCTGAGAAAGAGATATCTTCAGAGGATGACTTGAGGGACCCCTCTGACTCCTTGAGGTCGGTGTCCGAAGTGATGGACTCATCCTGGGATTCGATGTGCTCTTTGTTGCACACTCTTTTTCTGGGGGGCTCCTCAGGTAAACACTATGGGGAGACCTCAGAAAGTTGGGGACCACTCATGGAGGTATTCTGAGGCCTTGGGTCTTCCCTGTCCAAGGACAGAGGGTTATAAGAAACTGATACCGGTGCTGGAGGGGGTAGAGTGTCGGTGCCATCAAATGCAGCTGAGGACCTGGCCAGCACGCTCCGCATGACCTCGAAAGCTGATCCCCCCGGCTCTGAAGAACGACCAACTGTGGAAGCCCTCGGAGCCGAAGGGATAAGGTCCGAAGCCGAGGCAAGGCCCAAGCTCACCCGTGCCGAAGCACTGAGCGGGAGGCTCAGAGCTGAAGAAGATCGACCCGAGACCTCTCCCTTGGTCCCAAACAAGGAACTATGAGCCCTGGACCCAGTGGACGGAGCTGACGGGGTCGGAGCAGAGATCGGAACTGAGATGCCAGGATGGGCTACTGGAGCCAATGCAAAGGCATCAGACAGAACCGACAACTCTGGCTCCAAAGGCCGAGAAAGGCACGGAGGAGGAACATACGAAGATGGATGGGTGGCAGGCTTCGGGGCCGATTGGGCTGGAGCCGAAAACAATTTGGCCAACTCCGGTGATTGGAGCAGTCTCTGTACCACTCTATCCACATCATCGTCCGAGAGAGTCCTGGAGAACCTAGAGGATAAGGTCAGAGATCTGGACCTCCCTACAGAAGGAGACTTGTGAGAAGGAGAAACCGGTCTAGAAACTGGAGACCTGCTCTGAACAAGTATCTCCGTCACCGGCCACGAGAGACTGGGAGCCTATGTTGACTTGGTCAATTCACCCACTTCCTTTGGCCCCGAAGCCAATGGAGCTGAGGAAGCTGAAGTAGACTTGGCAACTTTCTCTGGCGACTCCGATAAAACTAACTGAGCCAGAGAGCATTTTATTGATTTAGAGGTCTTGTCTGCTTTAGAAGGAGAGAACTTAGAACTGGAAGTCCTCTCCAAGTCTTCTTCAAAAGAGGGTTTCAGTAAGCCCTTCAGAATTAGTTTGTTCTTCCTCTCTTGAAGAGCGCGTGGGCTAAAGGCGTGACAGAACACACAGGATTCTTGGAGGTGGATAGCCCCCAAGCAATACACACACACACACACAGTGCCCATCAGTAATAGACATTTTATATCCACACATCACATTTTTTGAAGCCCGAAGGCTTGTGTTCTTTTGTAACCTTAGACATATTGGTATGACACTACACACAATATCAGCAGACAAACCCAACACAACAACAGAAAAACGTGGGAACTATGTCTCTTAATTAACGGTCATAGAACAATAAACACCACAGGGGGAAAGGACCTCTAACTTAAACGGCCCTGACTAACAAAACCAGGGAGGACTAGGTCCTCTAACTTAAACGGCCCTAGCAACACCAGAACAAGCACACACAGGGAAACTGGAATAGACACAATTAGAAGGGAGGACTAGGTCCAACTGAAATGGGCCTAGCCCATAAAAAGGGAGAAATGCAAACGGGACACCATGACAAAAAGCCCAACAGGCTACACAAACAGTTTTTTTTATCACAAAACAGAGACTAGCTATGAAAATAGCTTTTGGAGCAACAAACTAATAAAAAGTAGAAAAAGTTATACTTAGCCACAGCCAAGAGCGAGACCACGTCTGAGCTGTATGAGCGGCAAACGAGATCTGGGAAAGGGAGCAGTGCAGCATGGGATACCTCTTAGCCACGAGCCAACTGAAGACTTCGAGCTAGAGTATGGCCGAGTCAGAGCCAAGGTTCGGCTCCAAACCCACGGGTAAGAATGTAGGCGAGATTGGACTACATAACATCCAGTGTTTAAAGGTTAACATTTTAACACTGTGATGCTGCTTATGTAAATTTGTTGGATGAGGTGACCACTAACTTTAAAAACCTGACTGATCTAATTACTTAGTTTGGCTAATAAAGGGGAGTATTAAGTTCTCCTTAACTCTCTACAATAAAGACAGTGAAAAACAGTTCCACAGCTTTATCTTTTTTATAGCAGCTGTTGGCTCCTGACATTAGCAGGAATAATTGCCCATCTAAGATTGACAGCAGTAACTAACAGAGTAAACTACAGAGGTGTGTGTGTCTGTGGTATGTCATGCAGATGGAGGAAAATTACTCTGCAAAGTAGAAGTTAATCTTAAAAAAAGAAACACAAGTAGGTGGGCTTTCCCTTCCTTTGATTCCAAGGCAAGGAAATGAAAGTTTTATAAAGTACAAACAGGTTTCTGGTACCTACACAAGAAAGGAAAAATATTGTAAGAAGTAAATCAACCTACAGATTGAGTTAAACTATAAAGAGGAAGGAGTTTTCCTTGAAGGCCTGGGATTAAGGGTTGACTGAAATCATCCATTATTTATGGGAGAGGAGAAAGGAAACATCAGGAACATTCTGACAACACAGGAATGAATATAGGGGTACATGTTGAGTTCATGTGATGTGGTGTGTGTGTGTGTGTGTATATGTGTGTGTGTGTGTGTGTGTGTGTGTGTGTGTGTGTGTGTGTGTGTGTGTGTGTGTGTGTGTGTGTGTCTATACACGTGCGTTTTATGTGTGGGAGAGTGAATGAATGTTAACATAAAAAAAAAAAAAAAAAAAAAAAAATTTAAGTGAAGCTCATTGTGTATAACATGATATGTTTCTAAACATATCTTTTACTTTTAAGTTCCTCACTGGAAGGCCCAGAGAACGCCCAGAGGTTCCTCGACTTAGTCAATGCCAACGCACTGGATCAGCTGGTTGACACCCCACACAAGAGGGGAAAATATCCTGGACCTGGTACTAACTAACATGAGTAGCCACTGTAACACCCCTGCAGTGTCATTCTCCTTGTTAAGATACAACCATAAAGCAATCACTTTCAAAGTCACCATCTCGCCTGACACCCCCCCCTTGCCAGGGTCGAACAAAAAAAAAAAAACTTTCCCACTTTCCCAAAGCTGACTACAACCTCCTGACAGCAGGTATCAGCAGCTTCACAGCCACCATCTCTTCATCTGGAACAAACACTAATGTCAAGCCTACACCAAAAAAACTATATGAGCACCTATATAGCTGCATGGACTCGGCAATACCAGACAGGACCAAATCATCTTCCTCAAAGAAGAGTAAACCTATCTGGTGGCAGCAGCAATAAACAGACTATGACAAAAGGAAAAAAATTGCTGTCCAGTACCAAGGAGGAGCAGGTGCCAAGTTGGAAGCAATCTTTGTCTGAACAAGCAAATAAGGGCACTGGTGAAATCCTCTAAGGGAGTCCAAACTGGCCACATCCACTAAGGACAATCACAAGGCCTTCTTTGTATACGTCCATAATCTCAAAGGTAACTCCCAAATCTGCTCTGAATTGATGGTCAAGAATACCACATACACAAATGCCATAGATATAGCCAACCTGTTGGCAAACAAGTTCAGTGAAAACTTTAGCCCCCTGTCCCCCTATCAGTAAACCAGGACATCCCCAGCACCTGCCCCCTTACCCTCATCACCAGGGAGCAGGTTATTAATGCCCTCTCAAAGACAAAAAAATATAGCCTCCATGGGACCTGACAACATCCTTGGATGCATCCTACATGAACTCAGGCAAGAGCTCTCAGCACCACTAGGCACTACATTCAACCAAAGCCTGTGTACTGGCTTTATCCCAGCAGAATGGAGGACAGTCACTGTCATCCCTCTGCACAAAGTTGGAGCATCCACCGTCCCAGGCAATTATAGGCCCATCGGCCTACCTTGACCTAGCAAAATCCTTCGACATTATTCCCCACTTGGGCATAATATATATAAACTCTTCCAGCTAGGCATCAACCCATATGTTACCAGATGGGTAGCTAAATGGCTCACTGATAGGACCCACTCAGTCAAAATAGGGAAAGCCACCTCTAGTAGTAAACCCGTAACAAGGGGTGTACCCCAAGGATCGGTCTTGGGGCATCTACTGTTTGGGATACAAGTTTCTGAGGGGCAAGCCAAAACCAGTGGTCTTTGGCTGACCAAGTTTGCAGATGACTGCAAGCTGGGCACTGTCATAAATTCCCCTAGTGATGTTAACATCCTCCAAGAGGGCCTTAACCAAACTAATGACTGCTGCCAGAAGCATGGCCTCATACTGAATGCCAAGAAATGCATCATTATCCCCTTTGGGGAAAATGGTATCCCCACTAATTACCACATTAATAAAAAGGTATTAAGCACACATTCAGTTGTGAGGGACTTGGGCACCCAGGTTGATAGCAATCTGACTTTTGACCATCATGTTGCCTCCGTTGTACGGAAGGCTTTCTACATGGCCAACCTCATAAGTAAGGGTATTTCATCCAGGAACAAGGAGGTCATAACATCCCTGTACTCCTCCCTTATCAATCCCATTATTGAGTACAATGCCCGCTTCGGCATGTACCTTGCAAGCACATGCAGCAGTTGGAGAGACCACAGAGGTTCCTGACCAGGAAAATCCAGAGTCTCAAACACCTGTCCTATACAGATTGGCTAAAAGCCCTGTCCCTGTACTCAGTCTCGTATAGACTGCTCAGAGGTCACCTGTGTCTGACATACAAGGCCCTCTCAGACTCAGCCTTGATGGAGTTTGCTTCATATCTCTAAGTAAAACTCCACTCACACAACCCGCACGCTAGGTCTCAAACCTGGTCTGTGGCATTAATAGAACTTCCTGGCGGGATAGATTTGTGTCCCAATGATTCCCCCATCTGTGGAATAGACTTCCTCTCCATGTCAAGCAGAGTACCTCACTAGCCCTCTAAGCGGAATCTGGACAACTGGATGGGAAACAAAAAATATACCCCTGGGATCCCACCTGTGTCCCCGCTGGACAGGAAAAACAAGTGCTGACTTTGTAGGAACATGGATGAAATTCTTGGCTTGGCTTATAAGGGCCACCGGGCCAATAGCCTAGTATCGTCCTATGAACCTATGGAAGAGTATGCACAACAGAAAGTTACATAAACAGTCATAGCATGTTATCAGAGATAAATAGTGGAGAACATTTATTATTATTATTATTATCACCACCTTCAAGAAAGCAAGTTAAACCTATTAATAGTCTCTCATAAATTAGAGTATTCATACTGAATAATAACGGATGAAGAAGTTTCTAAGCGATGTTTTAAAATATGTATTGCTAGCATACGTAACTAATGTTTGCTTTTGAATGCTGACTCACATGTAGCAGGTATGTTTACACACAACTATTCACTTCCTTTTTCCTCTTCCTTCACAATGCTAAATTCAATTTTACAAAGACTAATTTACACATATGGGATTTTTTTTTGAAAGACAAGAAATCTTTATTTGCATTTTAATTGTGTTGCCAGAATAGTTGTTTCTACTATAATCCTTGGATGTGTGAAATGTAACCACTTGCCTACACTTATACTGATCAACAATATTGTCAGGTTTATGCTTGTTCAAAAGGTAACAACCTAAGTATTTTAACTCCATTGTACTTGCTCCATTGTACTTGTTTAGGCTTTGCATTTTTGTAATACAGTTCAAAGTAAAAAAAAAATGCTGTACAATAATGTAGTACATATTAGTTAAAGCAAGAAAGTTAAAGCAAGTTGCACTTATGTATAACAGTAGATGTTCAAATTCTTGTCTGCTGCAATAGCCTACGTGTTGTATCTTGCCAAGGATACAAAACCTTGACAGCTTCCCGAAGCTCTTAACCCCTTCCCAAACAGTCACTCAGACCGCCTATAGCATAATCCATTTTGGAAGGAACTATAAAAGCAGCCAGAGTGACTAAAATATTAAAGAATTTCTTGCCTCTAAGTGTTTAAAAAATGGAATTCCATCCTGAACCAAATGGCAACAGTAACAATAACACCAATTAAAAACAATAGTAGCAAAAGTCATAACTCACTCTATGTACAGCAAGAAAGATGGTGAGTGGGTACAGCTACTGCAGCAGTCACAAATTCAAACATCTACTGTTATGGGTATCTGCAACTTACACAACTGTAATATAATCATTTTCACTGCTGCAATAGCCTATGGGTAGATTACCATAATTACCCAATCTGGAAGGAGGATGGGTAAGGGTCCAAAAGCTCCTGGAGGGTTGTCCTTGCAAAGCCTGCTCTGGACCTAGAAAAGGAATCCAGTTTATAGTACTTTGTAAATGTGTAGATGGAGGACCAAGTTGCTGTCTCAAATGCTTTTAGAGTCTACCCCTTTCTAGTATACCAACAAAAAAGATAAGGCCCTGGTGGAATGGGCATTAACCCTGCCTGGGAGTAACAAAACACAGCAGATGAGGACATCCATCTTGAAGTACCCTATTTAGACACAGACTGACCTTTCTTATTCCCAAAACAAGAAATAAAATAGCTGGTCAGCTTTCCTGAAGGACTTTGTTCAGTCGAGATAATACAAGAGTTGTCTATGCACATCCAAGGTATGCAGAATATTTTCTCCCTTGTTTTGAGGGTTTGGATAGAAAACTGGAAGACTGGTGGCTTGATTCAAAGTGATCTCCGAGACAACCTTGGGTATGAATGAGCAGTTAATCTGAAGAGTGGCCCTATCTCTCTGGAATACCGGATAGGGTTCCCCACCATAACAGAGTACAACTCAGATACATGCCTTGCAGATGTCAGAGCAACAAGCAGGACAGTTTTCAATGGTAATGGATCTCAAATCAGCCAAAAGGTCAGGTCCAAAACGTGACAAAGTATTTTTCCAGTACAAAATTGAAATCCTATGATGGAGGAATTTTGTTTGTAAGGGGTTTTGTGTGGCTCTCCCCTTTCATTAACTGTTTAATCACAAACAGAGAAAAAAAGAGGAGAATTTGTGAGCAAACAAGCTGAAATGGATGCAAGATGAATCTTGGCAGAGTCATAAGGAAGGCCAGAGGATAGTAACTCACACAACCATTTGAACACCAGGGGTACAAACTCTCTAATGGGATTCTGGTTATTGCCTTGGCACCATCTAGAAAATATTTTCCATTTGCAAATATATGACTTTCTAGTAGCAGTCCTTAGTACCTGCTGCATGTGCTCATGAGTACCTAAAAGGTATCAAAATGTAAAAATCCAAGCAGTCAGTTGCAATTGCTTGATGTTGGAGTGTATCAAACTCCGATTTAGTAGACCCAGTCTGTCAAGATGTATGTAGTAACTGCCCTTGGCCAATTCCATAGGAAGGAAGAACCAGTTTTGGCTGGGCCAAAACAGGGTCACCACAATGAGTTTTGGAAAATTTTCTCTGAATCTTTAGCATTACCTTGGAAATCATTTGAAAGGGTGGAAAAGTACAAACGAACATCCCTGACCAAGGGAATAAAACAGCATCTGTTCTCCATGTTTGGTTTCAAGGATTCCTTGAACAGAACTTGTCTAGATGTCAGTTTTGAAAGAAGGTGAACATATATACTTTAGGTGTTTCCCACATCTGATCAATTCCTGGAATACCTCTGAAATGAGCTTCCAGTTATGAGGGCCTGAACAGGACCTGCAGAGTTTGATTGACACTATCTTTTGCTCTGACAGTATCTTAGGAAGCCTGAAGAATAAGGGAGTGCTGAAGAGCTAGCACCCAGCAAATGTCAACTGCCACAGGTGTAAAACGTGGTATCTCCTTGTTTAAGTACCACATCACATGTGGCATTGTTTACTATCATCTGGAGAGGGCCAGATTCCTAAAGATGGTGTAAAGGCTTCATTGCTTAAATTACAACCAACATTTCTTTGACATTTATGTACTTTGATTTGTCCAAATTGTGCCAGAGAATTTGCACCTTTACTCCCATCAAAACTGCACCCCAAGTAAAATTTGAGGAGTTCAGCTGTACTGAAAGTTTTGGGTAAGAATAGAAAGAGGGAGTCTGATCCCTCCACCACCAAAGTTCTAACTTTACAAAGTCCAGCATTGGTATCTGAAATGCTATAGGTGAAGATGCTGTGTCCACATATATTTGAGGAATCACTGAATTGTTCCCATGTGCAGCCTGGAGAATAGTATAATTGGAATCATATTAGCCATAAACCCTAGTATCCTGAGGAATTATCTTGCTGATGTACGACACAAAAGAGAAAAGATCAGCAATAGTTCTTAGTAGGTCTCCACTATGTCTTGGGTTAAAAAGGCTTTTTTCGTGAGTGCAATATAAAACAGCCTAGCAAAAAAATCCAGTGAGACAGAGTCAGAAAGTATTTCTATACATTTATTTGAAACCCCAGATGAGTGATGAGAGGTGAAACCATTGTTAAGGATCCCCTGGCATCTGGGTAAGAACTCTCCACAGATAAGCAAGTTGTCTAAATAAGGAAAAATGTGGATACCTTGTAGTCTGCAGTGAGTCTTGCTAGGTGTTTTATATTGGCACTTTGTAAACACTCTTGGCGCAGTAGATGGCCCAAAGGGTAATGCACAGAACTGATAATGTGACCCAGCTTCTCAAAATCAAAGGAATCTCCTGAAGTTGTAAGTGACTGGGATGTGATGGTAAGCATCTTTGAGAATGAAGATTATCATAACAAAGTTGGCTAGAATTGGTGATGACAATGAATGGAAGGTCAACATCTTGAATTTTCGAACTTTCATATAAAGCTTGAGAAAAGAGAGATCCAAATCTGATCTCCAGGAGAGTTTGTTTTTTGTTACCAGAAACACTCGAATAAAATCCCCTTCAAAAGTGTTTTGCAGAAACATATTCTATGACACCTGCTGTTAACACGAGTCAAGAGCACCTGACAAAACAACTCTGGTTGGTTGGCAGGGTGAAAAGAAGTCCTCTGAAAGGAGGAGGAGAATCCACGTATCGCCAACTGTAATCCTCCTAAAACACCTTTAAAACCAATTTGTTAAAATTATCTGATGCCAAGCTGGAACAGTGAGGGACATATATGAAAGTGGAAGACAAATGGGGGTAAAAGGATGGGGGATGGTAACCAGATCTTTGGCACAGTCATTCTGAAGTTGGTGCCTGACCATTTTTTTTGGAATATTCCCTTACTGTTTTGGATTTGTGGTCATTACCCTCCTGCAAATAAATTCCTTTAAGTCCATTACTCATGGTCCACAAAAGTTCCTCTGATTGATAAAAATACACCTGGCCTGTATACAAGACTAAAGAGACTAGAAGCCTTTACATTGCTCATATATTATTATATTTGATAAACAGCTTCCAGCTTTTGAAGTTTTTATATTACCTTTTATTTAATCTCCTCCCACATATCTTTCACTGCCATAACAAAATTCTTTTTAATCTATGCACCTAAACACTTCACCTTATGTCCCCATAGATATGCAGAAGGTCACAACATTACTCTGTGTCTGGTAAGGTCAGACCATAAATCATTCCATCTGAAGTAAAGATCAGACCTGAAACCCTCCACAGGAGCAATAAATAATTAAATAAATAAATGACAAACTTCTCCAAAGCAAAAGTTGGGAGGGTGGCCTAATGGTTAAGGTATTTGCCTTACAAACACAAGGTGAGGGGTTTGAGTCTCACAAGGAATAACTACCTAGGCTTAAAATGGCTCACAAGGGCAGTTAGCTTAGTACTGATCTATGAACCTATGAATCTACAGCCTATTAAATGAAGGTACAAAAAAGTTTCAACCCCCCCCCCCCCCCGCTAAGACAGCCAACAGTGAGTCCTATGCAGAGGAGTACATAAATGCCCTGTATAGACATTTAAACAACTGTATAGACTCGGTTGTACCTGACAGGATCAAAACCAGGTCCTCCCAAAGAAATAGGCCACTCTGGTGGACTGCAAGTATAAAAAGGTTATATAACAAAATAAAAAAAAAAAAACTTAAGAACAAGAGGAAACTTACACAGCAGAGGAAGAATACTCTCCACAGCTTGAACAAGTAAATCCGACAGCTTGTAAAGTCCTCTAAAGCTAATTACGAGGCTAAATTAGCATCCCTAGATAAAGACAAGCGTAAGGCATTCTTTAGCTATGTCCAAAATCTTAAAGGGAATGCCCATCTATGTGACAAACTTATAGTGGATGGTATCACTCACACCAAACCTGAAGAAATTGCCAATCTGCTGGCAGACAGATGTGGCACAAATTTCACCCCCTATTCCCAGCAGACATACCTCAAAGCATCCCTGTCACCAGTCGTCTACCTAGCATCTCCAAAGAGCAGGTCATATCCGCCCTCTCAAAGGCCAAAAACATGGCCTCCATGGAACAAGACACCATCCCAGGCTGCTTACTAAATCTATAACAAGACCTAGTGGAACTGCTTGGCACTCTCTTCAACCATAGCCTGAGCACTGGGGTTGTTCCGGCAGAGTGAAGAACAGCAACAGTAATCCCCTTGCACAAAGGGGGTCTGTCAACTGATCCTGGGAACTACAGACCCATAAGCCTAACCAGCCTTATCTGTAAGGCCATGGAAAGAATCATCATGGAAGGACATAGATGACCTCCAAACTCTTGAACCAACCCGGTTTGGCTTTGTTAAGGGTAGATCTCACTTATTAAACCTGGTGAACTTCAAGAATGTCACCAAAGCCCTGTAAGAGGGAAAAGTAGTACCTACTACCTATCTTGACTTAGCCAAGACTTTCGACACAATTCCCCACTCAGGTATCGTTGAAAACTCACCCAGCTGGGGATTTAACCCATACGTCACTAGATGGGTGGCAAACTGGTTCACCAACAAAAGGCATACTGTCAAAGGGTGATTCCACCTCCACCACTAGACCAGTTATCAGTATTGTAACATAGGGATCTGTGCTGGGCCCTATACTGTTTGGAATCTACTTCCTTAGAAGTTCAGGTGAAAGTAGATGGCATATGGCTTAACAAGTTCACAGATGACTGCAAACTAAGTGCAATCATTGAGTCCCCCAGTGATGTTAACATATTACACAAGGGGCTAACACAGACCATGGACTAAAACTAAATACAAAAAAGTGCATCATTATAACCTTTGGCAAAGAAGTAGCTCCTGAAAATTACATTACAGACAGCACCCCCTCCCCAAACTCAAACACAGTGGTGAAAGACTTGAGAACACAGGTTGATAGCAATCTAAACTTTGATCATCATTTGTCCAATCTCATAAGTAAGGGCATCACATCCAAGACTAAGGATGTTATAACTCTTTTATATTCAACCCTCATCAGGTCACTGAGTACAATGCTCCCTTTTGCACATACTTCACCAGACACCTGCAGTAGCCAGAGGGACCACAGAGGTTTCTAACCAAGAAAGTTCACAACCTCCAAAACATGACGTACATGGAAACAGTGAAGGCCCTGTCTCAGTGCACTGTATCCTACAGGCTGCTGACAGGTGACCTGCACCTGGCCTACAGAGGTGTCTGAGACCTTGCCCTAATGGAAATGTTGCATGTCCACAAATCAGATGGGACAAGAGTCACTTGCTCCAGGGATAGCCTGTGACATAAACAGAACATGTTGGAGAGACAGATGCGTCTCCCACAGACTGCTGCTCCTCTGGAATGAACTCCAACTTCACGTGAAGCAGAGCTCCTCAATGATCCTATTTAAGTGCAAGACTGACAATTGGATGGTAGAAGGTAAATTCACCCTGGAGGTGGTGCTTATGTTCCTCGTGGACAAAGGCAGTCGGTGCTGATCATAGATTCACTCTAGCAACAACCATCTAACTATGGTCAGTTAGGGACCAAGTATTACATGGCTATGCTTGTAAAGGCCCTAGGGCCATTAGCCTAGCAACCTGCTATGAACCTGTGAGTATTGTTGAACTAATTCATATGTGGGCACACAGTTTACTGCTAATGCCTTTACTTATCTTCATTTATTTCATATCCTGAAAAAGCATTAGGCTGTCTCAGAATGTTTCGCAACACTAAAAGTTCATTTTCTGCATTTACCAAGTACAAAATAATATCTTCAAATAAAGCTAAGTTTTTTACTTACCATACTTGTTATATTCTTGAATCAGTGAATCCTTTATTTTGCCAATGGCTCTAAGTATAAAGCAAATGACAAAAAGAAAAAAGGACTTCAAATTGATGAATAGGATTAAGGCCACGAGCTGTTCCTATGGTACAGGGTTGGATTCCTCTCAGCCCTCATTTGTCTATTGAGTGCTGGCAAAATGATTAAGGCATTTATCTCACAGGCACAACATACAAGGTTTGATTATTCTCACCTTTGGTCACTGTCTGGTTATTGGCTAGACATTAATAATCTGAAAACTGATTCTGAAGTATTTACCTAACAGCCTCCCTGGTTCCTCTCTTCAAACACAACTTACTGGAAAGGAACCATCCCACCTTATTTCCCTCTGACCCTTGATATATGCAGCTAAAGAACACAAATGCTACCATTACCTTACTCATAAAATCCCAGCCGCCTCAATCAAATACCTTCCCTGGAATAAGGTCCACCAACTACAGCAGCATTTTCTTATTCTCTGCTTCCTCTGGATTGTTTTTATTATTTTAATGCTGACAAATCCACTAAAATCCAGTTCCCATCCACAAAAACACACTGAACCAGGTTATCAATTTTGGCACACCTTACCAATCACATAGTATAGACAAATACTTTATAATCATGAGTTATACTTTTTTCTATATGAAGCTGGTTCTAAAGGAGCTTAATTTTTTTATGCAATACAGCCACAACAACTTTCTTCCAAAATGCTGGTGTGACGACTGGGGAGAGATGGGCAAAGGCTGCCAGCCTAGTCAAACAGAATTTGATATATAATTCTGGCATTTGTAAATAAATGTAAAATACAGCTGGCCTTGTTCAAGAGGAATCTTGACCAATGGATGGGAGATTGCAGATATACCCCAGGGATTACTTCAGTGTCACTGCTTGACAGAGGCACAGCAAAATGATAGGCATAGTTTTTATTCAAACTAAAGGGGTGGTGAAAGCCACATAACTATGGGCTAGGCTTATAAATGCCCTTGGGCAGATAGCCTAGTATGAACCTATGAACCTATGTTTTCTTCAATGTAAAAGAATACTGTGAAATGTGGAACTGCAAAATATGTGATATCATTGCACTCTACTGGTCCTGTGAAGCATGTTGTGACCCTTCCATGTTTTACAAGTCGGCTCCAGTGCGTCTGGATGAAGGTTTCACGCCCATTGTTTTAAGGCTAAAGTTTATGACCAGAATTTACATGTGGCTGGTGCTTTAATGTTCTAGTTTCTGTTAGAATATACATGTGAAATGTCTTCTATTGTAAGTTTTTGAGCAGGTGTTAGATTGCTAAATAATGCAGTTTGTTTGCCTGGGAAAACCAAAGTGTCAACATGATGTAATCTGGGACGGACCCAGCAGACATGTTTGTTAGTAATGTTTAAATACTATTTCTCACAAGAGACTTAAAGCATTTTGACTTTGGACATCTAACTCAGCACTCTACCTTATGCTCACATGTAAGTTTTAGCACTATGATTTCTTGTAGGAATAGTTAAAGCTAGTAAGGATTAATTAGGTATTTTTTTTTTTTTTTAAATCAGACCTGTCCTACTGTATTATTTTAAGTTTCTGTGTGATCTCTGAACTCTTAGATAGCTCTGTGGTGTAGTAGTTTTGTCTTGTGTTTTAATTATTTATTATTAAATATTTTTAAAACCTTCTACCTGTGGCTGGTTTGTGTAGTAATAAGCTCTAGAGTACATTGGATATTTATAAAGGTTACTGTAATAGGCCACTCTAAAAAGTAAGCCTTGACTGTTAGTCATACTACCATTGGATTATAATATTGCACAGTAATAATTGGACACCATTTTAAGGGCCTTTTAGTAGCTGATATTAGCTGGGTGGTGGCAGGGATTATTACTGTATGGTCTGGGTAAAGGGGCACAGCTGGAGAATCTGTGTCAGCCTTTCCCAGGAGTGTCTGTGAAGATGTATAAATACTTATCTCAAAGTGTGTGTGTGCTGTGTCATCTACTTGGTAGGGACATGAAGCACTGGTTGGACAGAGAGGGTACTGGAGGTCCTATCTTGCCCAGCTAGGCTAAGACCTGGACCCTATAGCTGTGCCAGTGGGAAGTCTTATTGGGGACCTGGTGAGCAAAGGAGCAACCAGCCCCAGACTGATTGTGATCCCTGTGTGCACTTAAGGGAAAATGTACTTTACTGTGTGTGTATTAGTTACCTTTTCTCTTCTATGAGACAATCTTCTTGGTGTTAGTGGTGAAGATTGAGGCTCCTTGATTGCTGGGCAAGGGCATCACAAGTGTTTGGCAGTGGTGGGATCTACTTCACATACTAATTGGCTTGTAGTAGTGTGGGGTAGAGCGAACTCCTGTAGTTTATGTACAGTGATCTCTAAGAGTGTTTTGTACTCTAAAACAGCCATGCAGTGTATACTCACAGTTCAGATCACAATTGTTTTATTTTTTTTGTTAGCTTAGTGTTAGTCAGGGTGAGCAGTCTGCATGTTAGCAGAAGAGTATGGAAAGCTGACAAGGAGCCAGCTGGTGGAGATGTGCCAGGCTAGGGGACTGGTTTATGGAAACCTGATTAAAGCAGACCTGATTGCATCCTTGGTAACAGCTGCATCAGAAAACAGCAGCCTGGAGGACAATCAGACTGACAGTGGAGATACAATATCCTCAGAGAATGGACAGCTCAACCTTTCTGCAGTGGACTTAAAAATCCAGCTGGAGCTAAAGAGACTTGAGTTGGAGACCAGGCGTATGGAGCTAGAAGCAGCCGAGAAAATGTGGAGCCTACAAGCTGAGGAAAATGAACGGCAGAGGAGGCATGAGAGGGAAATGCTGACGCTTTTCCAGAGTCATGGAGGTAATGGGGAAGGAAGTAACCGGACCCAAGAAGCACAAAAGGTCAGTAAATTTCTTCCACAGTTTAAAGAGGGGGATAATTTTGATAGCTTCATTCACATGTTTGAGCGGGTATGTAAACAGTATGAAGTTGACCAAGGGCTTTGGGTACGGTTCCTGACCCCCTTACTCCAAGGCAAAGCTGTAACTTCTTTAGCAGAAATGCATGACACTCACTGTTTTGATTATACTGCTGTAAAGACAGACTTGTTGGAATGTTTTAAGCTAACACCTGAAATGTATAGGAAAAAGTTTTGTGAGCATAGACGCAAGGCAGATGAAAATGTGTGTGAATATGTTGTTGAATTGAGCACTTATTCTCATAGCTGGGTGAGTGTTTGTCAGGTCACCACTTTTTAAGGACTGGCAGACCTTTTGGTAAGGAAACAAGCCCTTAGTACTTTGCCTGAGGACATGAGGATCTGGTTAGCTGATAAACAATGTGCTACTTCAGAGGAGTTGGAGAAGAAGGGAGACCTATACCTAGCAAGCAGGGCAGCCCTGCTCAGGAAAGGGACCCCCAGTACTGCTCATGGGACTAAAGGAACCCATGGTTGGCAGCACAGACTGCCCCAACAGAATCCGCCAGTAGCAGGGGAAGCTACTAGTCCAAGTTCATGTCTAGGAGCTAGGGTTAAATGTTTGGAATACAACCAGTGGGGCCATGTGGCATACAGATGTCCACGGAGGCAAGGTGGGTAAACCAAAGGTGAGGGAGCCAATAAGTGGGAAAGATAAAATGCCAACAGTGTGTTGTCTTGAGACAACAGGAGTATGGAACTACCATCCTGCAGATGTCCTGAGAGGGAAGGATTTGAATGAGGCAGTACTATGTACTTATGCAGTTACATGCAGTGAGGCTAGGAGACAAGCATGTGGGTCTGGTAGCCTGGGGGAGACCCAGACAGACTGCATACTTGCAGCCAGGACTGCTGAAGTGGTTACTTCAGGGAGTGAGCTACGCTGTAGCAGTGAGACTGAATGTGAGCCACAGCTGCTTGTGGGTACTGATGTTCCCTTGGACAGGGTAACTGCAAAGGTAGAGGTGAGTAGTAGTACCCAGGCTGACAGTGAGGCACTACTGTCAGAGGATGCCAGACTTCCTGTGGAAGGGGAGCTGGGAAGGGTTACAAGGAGAGACTTGAGACAGGTTCAGCTCTCAGACCCTACACTGCAAGGCCTGAGGCAGGTAGCTAGGGAGGCACCTGATCCTTAAGGGAAGGGGGAATCTGTATACTGGGACAAAGGGTTACTATACAGTGAGTGGACCCCTGAGGGAGGGCTAAAAGGTGAGAGAGTACAGCAGTTGGTAGTGCCTAGAGCTTACTGTCTGGTGCTTCCAGCCATAGCCCATGATATTCCCTCTGCAGGTCATGTGGGCATAAAATGTACAAAGAGGTGTATTATGCAAAACTTCTATTGGCCTGAAATTTCCAGAGATGTAACAGGGTACTGCAGGACCTGTGAGCAGTGCCAAAAGGTAGGCAAGGCAGGAGACAAGGTGAAAGCTCCTTTGATGCCTTTGCCTGTGATTGAGGAGCCATTTCAGAGGGTAGCTATGGATATTGTGGGTCCTCTGAGTACCCAAAGTTCCACATGGAAAAAGTATATCCTAGTGGTAGTGGATTACGCTACATGATACCCTGAGGCAGTGGCTTTGTCCTCCATTGAGACAGAGAAGGTGGCAAATGCTTTGCTAGAGATTTTCAGCAGGGTAGTTTCCCAAAGGAAATACTGTCTGACAGAGGTGTCAATTTTATGTCAGACCTGCTGGCTTGTCTGTGGAAGTCCTGTGGGGTGAAGCACATGAAGTCCACCCCCTACCATCCCCAGACTAATGGTCATGTTGAGAGGTTAAACTCTACAATCAAGTCCATTTGCAGATCAGTTTAAGAGGGACTAGGACAAATATTTGCCCAATCTGTTGTTTGCTTAGAGAGAGGTTCCCCAGGAATCCATAGGTTTTTCACTCTTAGTTGCTGTATGGGCATAGGGTGAGGGGACCTCTAGATTTAATTTGAGATGAGTGGGAAGATGAGTGTGAGTCTCACAAGGAGTCTGTTGTGGCATATGTCCTGAACCTCAGGACAAGGCTCAGGGAACTCATGGGCCTGGCCCAGGAGAACCTGGAAGAAGCCCAACAACAGAAAAAGGTGTGGTATGACAGGAATGCTCGAGCTAGAGAGTATGCTGTAGGGCAGCAGGTGATGGTTCTCATTCCTGTCAGACACAACAAGTTGCAGGCAGCTTGGGAGGGACCTTACAAGGTGGCAAGAAAGGTAAGTGATGTTAACTATATGGTGGAAGTGCTAGGCAGATGGCAGGTGCACAAATTGTACCATGTTAACATGATGAAACCTTACCATGATAGGGAGGCCCTTGTGCTGAGCATTTGCAGTGGATTGCAAGAGGAGTCTGAGAGCGATCTTGTGACTGATCTTCTCAGTGAGGCTTGGGCTGACACCTCGGTGGAAGGGGTAGCAATGTCCCAGCAGCTATCTCCTACCCAGGTTCGAGAAATCCAATCAGTGTTGCAGGAGTTTGGGGGCATGTTCACCAGGAACAAGGGAGCACCCACCTGATGCAGCACCAGGTGGATACAGGACCGCAAAGGCCTATCAGGCAGGCACCTTATAGGGTGCCTGGGAGAGTCAAACAGACTCTGAGGGAAGAGGTACAGGAGATGTTGGAACTAGGGGTGATTCAGGAGTCCAACAATCCCTGGGCCTCCCCAGTGGTACTGGTGCCAAAGAAGAATGGCAGCACCAGGTTATGTGTGGATTACAGGAAATTAAATAGTCATACAGAGGCAGATGCTTACCCCATGCTTAGGACAGATGAGGCCCTAGAGCAGCTGAGTGGGGCTATGCATCTTACAACCATTGATCTTACCCAAGGGTTACTGGCAGGTGCACTTGACCCCCAGTGCTAGAGAGATGTCAGCCTTTGTGAATCCTTTTGGCTTGCATGAGTTCACAAAGATGCTCTTTGGGATGAAGAATGCCCCAGCGACTTTCCAGAGGCTGGTAGGTCATAACTTAGCAGGAGCAGGAGGGTTTGCCCTTGCTTACAAGGATGATATTGCTATCTACAGCCATTCCTGGCAAGAGCACCTTCGGTATGTCAGGGAGGTGCTGGGCAGTCTACAGAGGGCAGGGTTGACCATTAAGCCGAGCAAATGTCAGGTGGGTATGACAGAGGTCTCCTATCTAGGACATAGAGTGGGGAGTTGTAAGATAAGGCCAGAACCTGCCAAAGTGGCAGTTATTCAGGCATGGCCCGCACCTCTTACCAAAAAGCAGGTGAGGGCATTCTTAGGGACAGCAGGGTACTACAGAAAGTTCATTCCCAATTATAGTACCATAGCTGCTCCCCTCACAGACCTGACAAGGAAGAACAGGCCAGATAAGGTAGTGTGGACCCAGCATGTGAGCAGGCATTTCAGAAGCTTAAGGAAGCTTTGGGAGGACCCCCTGTGCTAGTCAGTCCAGAATATAGCAAAGTATTTGATGTGCAGTTGGATGCTTCAAACTATGGGGTGGGGGATGTACTTAGCCAGATTACTTCAGAGGGAGAAGAGCACCCAGTGGTTTATCTCAGTCGTAGGCTCCAACCCAGGAAAGAATGCTATGCAGCGGTAGAAAAGGAATGTCTAGCCATAGTGTGGGCACTACAAAAACTTCCGCCTTATCTGTATGGAAGAAAATTCACTGTGATGACAGATCACAACCCTCTAACATGGTTAAACAGAGCCAGTCAGCAAAAAGCCAAGTTGCTAAGATGGAGCCTGTGGTTGCAAGCATATATGTCAGTGCAGCACCGCAGTGGGAGTAGCAATGCCAATGCAGATGGGCTCTCAAGACAGGGAATGGGGTGAGGTATACCCAGATAGACCTGACACTCTCAAGCGATGTTTCTCAAGAGGCACTTGAAAAACTTGCTTGAGTTCCCTGGGGGGGGGGGGTGACGATTGGGGAGAGATGGGCGAAGGCTGCCAGCCTACTCAAATAGAATTTGATACATAATTCTGGCATTTGTAAACAAATGTAAAATACAGGCATGTTTTCTTGAATATAAGAGAATACCGTGAAATGTGGAACTGCAAAATATGTGACATCATTGCACTCTACTGGCCCAGTGAAGCATGTTGTGACCCTTTCATGTTTTACAAGTCGGTTCCAGTGCATCTGGATGAAGGCTTCATGCCCATTGTTTTAAGGCTAAAGTTTATGACCAGAATTTACATGTGGATGGTGCTTTACTGCTCTGGTTTCTGTTAGATTATACATGTGAAATGTCATCTATTGTTGCAAGTTTCTGAGCAGGTGTTAGATTGCTAAATAATGCAGTTTGTTTGCCTGGGAAAACCTAAGTGTCAACATGATGTAATCTGGGAGGGACCCAGCAGACATGTTTGTTAGTAATGTTTAAATACTATTTCTCACAAGAGACATAAAGCATTTTGACTTTGGACATCTAACTCAGCACTCTGCCTTATGCTCACATGTAAGTTTTAGCACTGTGATTTCTTGTAGGAATAGTTAAAGCTAGTAAAGATTAATTAGGTATTTTTCTTTGAAATCAGACCTGTCCTACTGTATTATTTTAAGTTTCTGTGTGATCTCTGAAATCTTAGATATCTCTGTGGTGTAGTAGTTTTGTCTTGTGTTTTAATGATTTATTATTAAATATTTTTAAAACCTTCTACCTGTGGCTGGTTTGTGCAGAGATAACCTCTAGAGTACATTGGATATTTATAGAGGTTATTGTAATAGACCACTCTAAAGTAAGCCTTGACTGTTAGTCATACTACCATTGGATTATAATATTGCACAGTAATAATTGGACATCCCTTTAAGGGCCTTTTAGTAGCAGATATTATTAGCTGGGTGGTGGCAGGGATTACTACCGTATGGTCTGGGTAAAAAGGCACAGCTGGAGAATCTGTGTCAGCCTTTCCCAGGAGTGTCTGTGAAGTTCTATAAATATTTATCTCAAAGTGTGTGTGTGTGTGTGTGTGTGTGTGTGTGTGTGTGTGTGTGTGTGTGTGTGTGTGTGTGTGTGTCAGCTGCCCGGCAGGAACACAAACCACTGGTTGGGCAGAGAGGGTACTGGGGGTCCTAGCTTGCCCAGCTAGGCTGAGACCTGGACCCTATAGCTGTGCCAGTGTGGAGTCTTATTGAGGACCTAGTGAGCAAAGGAGCAACCAGCCCCAGACTGACTGTGATCTCTGTGTGACTTAAGGGAAATTGTACTTTACTGTGTGTATTAGTTATCCTTTTCTCTTCTATGAGACGATCTCCCTGGTGTTAGTGGTGAGGACTGAGGCTCCTTGACTGCTGGGCCAGGGCACAGGCATCACAGCTGGTACTTTGCCTCTTTTTAAAATATTGCTAAACAAAGCTTTCTAGTTACTTTCTTCCAACGTTCAACAGGAGTATCATTTGTTCATGGAAACTTCTTTGTTAACCGATTACACGTCACTATTTTAGTATTAAGCAATCAGTCTGCAGACCATTTCAAAATCTAAAAAAAAAAAAAAAACAATTCAAAAGTTTCCTCTACCTTCAAAGAGGCCAAGACAAGACAGACTAGAGAAGAATTTAAAACTGCCCATCCAATTATCTAGGTTTACCATTAAGGGTGCTACTAGGTCTGCCACCTTTCGTTGTGGATAAAACCAGACTTAGGCCACATCCCTCACACCTTCCACAACCCTGCCTATCCAACACCCACTTTCTGCCCATTTCATGACATCATCACCATGTCAGTCAAGGGGAATGCCCTTTCTCTGTTCATGACGCCTATTTTCTGCAGCTTTACTATGTTTTTTGTAAAAAAAAAAAAAAAAAAAAAAAAAAAAATACTAAAAATAACTCCAATGGTCTGTTTCTTTTTTTGAAACAGAATACCAGAGTTTGTACAGTGTTTTCCAGACTACAGAACAACTAGTTTGATCTCTGGACAGTCCTGAAAAAAAATGGCAATGCTATGTGCTACTCTGCTTGACACGTAGTGGAAGTTTCTTCTAAAGGTGAGGGATATGTTGGGATATAAATCTGTCACTCCAACATCTTATTTATCGGCTGATTAAGGTTTATTTCCTTTAACTGAGTACTTGAGGTAACCTTAGTTCTGGGAAGGACTAGGAGGTCAAAAAGGGTTGGATCTTTCATGACTCAAAAGCCTAGACACAAACATCCATGGAGACGTCTGTAAGAGACTGACTACAGAGAACAGACTACCAGTCTCCCTTGATGGCTAAGATATTTGAGGCCACTGATCCTTTTAGTTATGAATCTCTGAGGTCTCTCAAGTTGTGTCATATGTTTAAGCAAATACACCAAAAAAGGTGCATTCCTTGGATCTTCTGGAGATGCCTTTTTAACACCTTTACTGAATTATCACTTAAAACAGGGAAAGATACATGTATATAAAAGAAAATAAAAAATATATTAACATTCCCAATTACAAACTCTAAACATCAAATATATTCATTTCTATAACTATCATCAATCCAGTATTACATAAATTGCTCAATTCCTGCCTTTCCTTAAACCTCATTCCTCCTCCAAAAAGTACAGTTTTGTACCTACAATAAATGTAGATGTTCGAAGATCCACATTGCTGCAGTCCTTACACATGGGTAGTCCGCTGTCCTCGGTCGGCCCGAATACCAAAGTATTAGGCTGACGTCGGTCAAGGCGCTTAAAACTGACATCAGAACGTCAGGGTACAAAAGCGCATGACCGATGTCATTTCCTCAGTCTTTTCTTGCCCCAGATGTCAGAAGGCCCTAACAAGAAAGGCCACAGCCAAAAATAACCAGCAAAAACTAACCAACCACCCGTGCACTAACCACATTTACAAAATGTACAACACAAAGCACAACACCACCCTCAACAACAGAGGGGAAGGAGGGAGGGTAAATTGGACTGCAGCAATGTGGATCTTCGAACATCTACATTTATGGTAGGTACAAAACTGTACTATGTTCTTCATCTCACATTGCTGCAGTCCTTACATATGGGTAGAATCCCAAAGCAGAGGTAAGGGAGGATGGCAAAACTATAAAGCATTAGGAGCTGCCAAAATGCCCTGTAAAATTGCAGTGGCAAATCCAGCCCTAGATTTAGAGTAAAGTGGAAGGTGGTAATGCTTAGAGAAAGTATGCACTGAACTCCAAGTAGCTGCTTCCAAAATATCTTTAGTGGCCACCCCTTAAAAAGCTGTAGAAGTGGCAGTAGCCCTAGAGGAATGAGGCCTAATCCCAGCTGGAATCTCCTTACCATGATGGGAATAACAGAAAGCAATACAAAAACCAATCCACTTAGAAATAGTTTGTTTTGACACAGGTTTGCCCTGAGAACCCAAAGCAAAAGAAACAAATAACTGCTGAGACTGCCTGAACCCTTTAGTTCTGCTCAAATAATATCGCAACTGTCTGTGTATATCCAAAGTGTGCAAAATCCTTTCCCTTTATTTTGGGGGTTTGCATAAAAAGTAGGCAAATGAATAGTTTGGTTTAAAGCCACACTAGAAACCACTTTAGGCATAAAAGAAGGGTTAGTACGCAAAGACACCCTATCCTTGTGGAAAATTAAGAAAGGCTCAACTGCCATAAGGGCCTGTAATTCAGAAACCCTTCTCGCAGAGGTAATGGCCAACAAAAAAGCAGTCTTCCATGATAAATATTTCAACTCTGCCGATGCTGCAGGCTCAAAAGGTTGTAGAGTGAGTTTCTCCAACACAAAATTGAGATCCCAAGCAGGAGTAGGAGCTCACGGGGGTCTTATATTCTTTGCCCCTCTAAGGAATTGCTTAAACAAAGGCTGAGAAAATAATGGTGGGTCACAGTCATAGTGAGCAGAAATTGCTGCAGCATGAACCTTTATAGAGGAGAAAGACAAAAGTACAGTTTTGTACCTACCATAAATGTAGATGTTCGAAGATCTACATTGCTGCAGTCCTTACACTTGGGTAGTCTGCTGTCCTCGGTCGGCCCGAATATCAAAGTATTAGGCTGACGTCGGTCAAGGCGCTTAAGACTGACATCAGAACGTCAGGGTACAAATGCGCATGACCGACGTCATATCCTCAGTCTTTTCTTGCCCCAGATGTCAGAAGACCCTAAAAAGAAAGGTCAAAACCAAAAGACAGCAAAAAACAACCAACCACCCTTGCACTAATCATATGTACAATATATACAATATCCACAATATTCACAACCCAAACCACACAACCGCCTCTAACCACAGAGGGAAGGAGGGAGGGTATTGGACTGCAGCAATGTAGATCTTGAACATCTACATTTATGGTAGGTACAAAACTGTACTATGTTCTTCATCTCACATTGCTGCAGTCCTTACACTTGGGTAGAATCCCAAAGCAGAGGTAAGGGAGGATGGCAAAACTATAAAGCAGTAGGAGCTGCCAAAATGCCCTGTAAAATTGCAGTGGCAAAACCAGCCCTAGATTTAGAGTAAAGTGGAAGGTGGTAATGCTTAGAGAAAGTATGCACTGAACTCCAAGTAGCTGCCTCCAAAATATCTTTAGTTGCCACCCCCGTTAGGAAAGCTGTAGAAGTGGCAGTAGCCCTAGTGGAATGAGGCCTAATCCCAGCTGGAATCTCCTTACCATGATGGGAATAACAGAAAGCAATACAAAACCCAATCCACTTAGAAATAGTTTGTTTTGACACAGGCTTGCCCTGAGAACCCAAAGCAAATGAAACAAATAACTGCTGAGACTGCCTGAACCCTTTAGTTCTGCTCAAATAATATCGCAACTGCCTGTGTATATCCAAAGTGTGCAAAATCTTTTCCCCTTTATTTTGGGGGTTTGCATAAAAGTAGGCAAATGAATAGTTTGGTTTAAAGCCACACTAGAAACCACTTTAGGCATAAAGGAAGGATTAGTACGTAAAGATACCCTATCCTTGTGGAAAATTAAGAAAGGCTCAACCGCCATAAGGGCCTGTAATTCAGAAACACTTCTTGCAGAGGTAATGGCCAACAAAAAAGCAGTCTTCCATGATAAATATTTCAACTCAGCAGTAGCTGCAGGCTCAAAAGGTTGTAGAGTGAGTTTCTCCAACACAAAATTGAGATCCCAAGCAGGAGTAGGAGCTCTACGTGGGGGTCTTATATTCTTTGCCCCTCTAAGGAATTGCTTAAACAAAGGATGAGAAAACAATGGTGGGTCACAGTCATAGTGAGCAGAAATTGCTGCAGCATGAACCTTAATAGAAGAGAAGGACAAACCTTTGTCCAGTAACTCAGCAAGATATTGAAGAGCCACACTTAAATTAGGCTTAAAAACATCAAATTCCTTTGCTGCACTCCAAAACAAAAATCTCTTCCATTTATCTGCGTACACTTTCCTTGTACTAGGCCTGCTGGCCTCCAAAATAACATTCAAAACTTGCTGTGGAAGCTGAGACCCTCCAGGGTTTAAAACAGAATATGCCAGGCTGTTAGGTGAAGAGAGTGAAGTTTGACATTGAGTAAATGACTGTTCTCCTGAGACAGCAGGTGTGGAATCGAAGGCAAAGGCCATGGAGGCTCCCGTACCAGACTTCTCAGTAATGGGTACCAGTGCTGTCGAGGCCAATCTGGAGCTATTAAAATCATCTTTGGCTTGTCCTGTCTGACCTTTAGAAGTACTTTTGGGAGGAGAGGCAGAGGTGGAAAGGCATACACATGAAGATTGCTCCAATTGAAAGAAGGAGCATCCACTTTCCAAGCTGTGGGATGAAACCTTTTTGTGCAAAACTTTGGCAGCTGGTAGTTTAGTGGAGAAGCGAACAGATCTATGTCTGGAGTTCCCCATAACACTGTCAATTTCTGAAATACATGAGGATCCAATTTCCACTCGTGGGGATCCATAATTCGTCTGCTCAACACATCTGCTAAGGAGTTCTGTGCTCCCGGCAGAAACCTTGCCTGAAGATTTACCTGTAAACTGAGAGCAGTCTCCCACAAAATCATTGCTTGTCTGCATAGAGGATAAGAATGTGTTCCCCCTTGCTTGTTGATGTACCACATGACAGTTGTGTTGTCTGTTAGAACCAACACCTGCCCTGGAAGAAGTAAATCCTTGAAAGCTATTAATGCAAATTGGACTGCTAACATCTCCTTCAAGTTGATATGTAGATGTTGTAGTCTGGCAGGCCACGTGTCTTGTATCCACTTTCCATTTAGATGAGCTCCCCAAGCTTTGTCTGAGGCATCTGTCGTTAGAATCTGACTCGCCTCTGGCCGGGTCACAGAGAGTCCCTTGTTTAGGTGACATTCCTGAGCCCACCACAAAAATTCCTTTTGAATGCAAGGTATTATCTGAATGACAGTGTCCATATCTTGGCAGTGCTGTGTCCATACATTTATGAGATACCATTGTAGCTTCCTCATATGCAGTTTGGCATTGGGAAGCACCAGAATACAAGATGCCATGAACCCCAAGGCTTGAAGGACTGTCCTTGCAGTCAGCCTGGACTGAGGAGACAATTGATGGAAGTAAAGGGAAAGATTCTTTTGTTTGTCCGGGGTCAAAAAGGCCATCTGGGATGCTGTATTCAGTCTCACACCCAGAAAGCACATGTCCTGAGAGGGTACTAGACTGGACTTTATTTCGTTCACAGAATACCCCAGGCATCTTAGCACTGCTATCACATATTGCAAATGATGAAGAAGCTCGTCCTTTCCTTTGGCCAGAATCAGGCAATCGTCCAAATAAGGATAGATCTGTATTCCTTTTAGCCTGAAGAAAGCTATCACTGGAGCCAGAACCTTCAGAACACTCTGGGCAGTAGATAAGCCAAAGGGCAATGCAGAGAACTGATAATGAGAAGTCCCAGCTCAAAACGCAGATACTTCCTGCAACTTAGCCTGATAGGAACATGAAGGTAAGCCTCCTTGAGATCCAGAGTCACCATCCAGTGATCTTTGCCCAGCAGAGGTAAAAGCTGTTGTAACGCCAACATTTTGAACTTGGGAATGTCCAGATAAGTGTTGAGGATAGATAAATCCAAAATTGGTCTCCACGTGTTCCCCTTCTTTGGTACTAGGAACAGGCGAGAATAAAATCCTAGGCCCACTTCTGGCAGAGGGACCGGCTGTATGGCCCCTATTTGAAGCAGCAGAGAAATTTGTTTGTGAGCCTCTATTCTTTGCTGAGGAGGAACGTCTGGCATGCCTTTGAAAGGAGGCAAGGTATGGAAATAAAACTTGTAACCTTGGTGTATGATATCCAATACCCATCTGTCCTGGGTAATTAAACTCCAATTTTCTTTGAAGAGTGTCAACCTTCCTCCCAAAGGCGCTGCCAGACAAGAAGGCTCTGGCAGCTGAAAAGGTAGGTCATTGGGCCTGTTTACGAAAGGACTGGCCCCTGCCCTCACCAAGACTGTGCAGGTGAACTCCTGTTCTATGTCTGAAAGAGCCCTGAGCTCTGCCCCTACCACGTCTAGATCTTCCCTAGACTGTGAATCATAAGAAGGTACGTCCACCCCTTAGCAGGCCAATTCCTACTAAACTTCGGAGGCTGAACTTGCAAAAAATCTTTAACAGCCTGCATAGACTTAGCCTTGTCTTCCATTTTCTTTAAGACTGCCTCCACAGGTGAACCAACCAACACATCAGACTGTAAAGGAGCATCTAAAATCCTTGTCTTAACATGGTCAGATAAATTCTGATCCCTCAGCCATGCGTGCCTGCGAAGAACTGACCCAGTGGCAGCCACCCTAGCCGAGGCCTGTACAGCATCAAAACCACATTGTAAAGAATGCTTATCCACCTGTTCAGAAACATGTACCAAATCTTGTAATTCTTTACACTCAATGCCTTCCGCCAGAGCATCTACCTTAGACTTCAATTGAGAAAGAAGATAGTTTTGATATTTCAACATGTGAAACTGGCAATTCAAAGCCCGCATAGCTAAGGTGGAAGAAGTATAGACTTTCTTTCCCCATCTATCCAAAGCTCTGGCCTCTTTATCAGGAGGAACCGGATTTTTTACAACAGAGGCCTTGACACCCTTAGGTCCCTGACTAACAGTTTCTGGGTCCGCCCTAGGACTCTTATAAAGATATTTATGAGCTTCAGGCACCCTGTAATACCTGTCCGGTTTAACAGGTGCAGGAGGCAAAGAATCAGGATTAAGTGAAGCCTCTGCAAACACATCTTCCACAACATCCAGAACAGGTGGTATAGCCAAAGGCCTATGCTGGGGTAAAAGCAAAAATTCCCTAAGCCTTTTCCTGGAATCAGAGAAGTCCTGACCTTCCCACTTAAAATGTTCCCTCATGGAATGAAGAGTCTCTGAAAAAGAAAAAAATCCTCTGGAGGAGAAGCAGAAGGAGTAGAATCATCCACATCAGAATCAGAATAAGGAGAATACTCCTGCAAGTCTTCAGCCGAAGACTCTGAAACATCCGAAGCCTGCTCAAAACTCCCCATCTCTGGTTCCACCCTAGGCCTCTTATCAGGAGGGGGCAAAGAACCTCTAATCAAAGTAATTAAATCTTCTGCCATCTTAAGCATATGCTTCTTGGGCACAGAACCTGATGAACTAGGAGTGACACCAACAGAAGCTAAACCTGGCCTGCCTCTGGGAGAAGCCTTGGAAACAGAAGGAGAGGGCCTAACCACCCTAGGAAGGGAGGGGAGTACAGTAACCTGAGAAGCCCCTTCAGCCTGACTTGCCTCCTGAGAGGCCACATCCTGCAATATCAAAGTCTCCCCCTGGGACTCGGAGAAGCCTCGCGGAACCACCGGTTCCACTGACACCTCTAAAGAACCGCGTCCGTGGACGACTCTTCTTGCCTGGGTTTAGCTGCTTTGTCTTTGCGCTTCTTGAAGGCGCCGGAGCATCCGACGGCATATTATAATTGCACCGCTTCCCGAAGACCAACCTGGCACAATCTAACCTTCGCTTAATAGTGCGCTTATTGAACCTAGCACAAAAGCGACACCCCACAGCGTCGTGCTCAGGCCCCAAACAAGGAATACACAAAGTATGATAATCTCTATGCGGTATCTGTTTCCCACAAGAAATACAGTTATTCACTTTTTCTGACATCCGGTAAACCACTGAGGCAAGAAAAAACTAAAAAATTCCCCAACGGGGTACTTAGCCAACTTTGACTCGGTCTGAAACTCCGAATTTGAAAAATTTCAGAACGCAGAACGGCACTTGCAACGCTGCTTCTGCATCGGACCATGCGGCAAAAAAGACTGAGGATATGACGTCGGTCATGCGCATTTGTACCCTGACGTTCTGATGTCAGTCTTAAGCGCCTTGACTGACGTCAGCCTAATACTTTGATATTCGGGCCGACCGAGGGCAGCGGACTACCCAAGTGTAAGGACTGCAGCAATGTGAGATGAAGAACATCCTTTGTCCAATAACTCAGTAAGGTATTGAAGCACAACACTTAAATTAGGTTTAGAAACATCAAAGTCCTTTGCTGTACTCCAAAATAAAAATCTCCTCCATTTATCTGCGTAAACTTTCCTTGTACTAGGCCTTCTGGCCTCCAAAATAACATTCAAAACTTGTTGTGGAAGCTGAGACCCTCCAGGGTTTAAAACAGAATATGCCAGGCTGTCAGATGTAGAGAATGAAGTTTGACATTGAGTAAATGACTGTTCTCCTGAGACAGCAGGTGAGGAATCGAAGGCAACGGCCATGGAGGCTCCTGTACCAGACTTCTCAGTAATGGGTACCAGTGCTGTCGAGGCCAATCTGGAGCTATTAAAATCATGTTTGGCTTGTCCTATCTGACCTTCAGCAGTACCTTTGGGAGGAGAGGCAGAGGGGGAAAGGCATACACGTGAAGATTGCTCCAATTGAATGAGAGAGCATCCAATTTCCAAGCTGTGGGATGAAACCTTTTTGTGCAAAACTTTGGCAGCTGGTAATTTAGTGGAGAAGCGAACAGATCTATGTCTGGAGTTCCCCATAACACTGTCAATCTCTGAAATACATGAGGATCCAATTTCCACTCGTGGGGATCCATAATTTGTCTGCTCAACACATATGCTAAGGAGTTCTGTGCTCCTGGCAGAAACCTTGCCTGAAGATTTAGCTGTAAACTGAGAGCAGTCTCCCACAAAATCATTGCTTGTCTGCATAGAGGATAAGAATCGTTCCCCTTGCTTGTTGATGTACCACATGACAGTTGTGTTGTCTGTTTGAATCAACACCTGCCCTGGAAGAAGTAAATCCTTGAAAGCTATCAATGCAAATTGGACTGCTAACATCTCCTTCAAGTTGATATGTAGATGTTGAAGTCTGGCAGGCCACGTGTCTTGTACCCATTTTCCATTTAGATGAGCTCCTCAAGCTTTGTCTGAGGCATCTGTCGTTAAAATCTGACTCGCCTCTGGCCGGGTCACAGAGAGTCCCTTGTTTAGGTGACATTCCTGAGCCCACCACAAAAATTCCTTTTGAATGCAAGGTATTATCTGAATGACAGTGTCCAAATCTTGGCAGTGCTGTGTCCATACATTCTTGAGATACCATTGTAGCTTCCTCATATGCAGTTTGGCATTGGGAAGTACCAGAATACAAGATGCCATGAACCCCAAGGTTTGAAGGACTGTCCTTGCAGTCAGCCTGGACTGACGAGACAACTGGTGGAAGTAAAGAGAAAGATTCTTTTGTTTGTCCGGGGTCAAAAAGGCCATCTGGGATGCTGTATTCAGTCTCACACCCAGAAAGCACATGTCCTGAGAGGGTACTAGACTGGACTTTATTTCGTTCACAGAATACCCCAGGCATCTTAACACTGCCATCACATACTGTAAATGATGAAGAAGTTCATCCTTTTCTTGGGCCAGAATCAGGCAATCGTCCAAATAAGGATAGATCTGTATTCCTCTTAGCCTGAAGAAAGCTACCACTGGAGCCAGAACCTTTGTGAACACTCTGGGCACAGTAGATAAGCCAAAGGGCAATGCAGAGAACTGATAATGTGAAGTCCCAGCCCGAACGCAGATACTTCCTGCAACTGGGCCTGATAGGAACATGAAGGTAAGCCTCCTTGAGATCCAGAGTCACCATCCAGTGATCTTTGCCCAGCAGAGGTAAAAGCTGTTGTAACGTCAACATTTTGAACTTGGGAATGTCCAGATATGTGTTGAGGATATATAAATCCAAAATTGGTCTCCACGTGTTTCCTTTCTTTGGTACTAGAAACAGGTGAGAATAAAATCCTAGGCCCACTTCTGGCAGAGGGACCGGTTGTATGGCCCCTATTTGAAGTAGTAGAGAAATTTGTTTGTGAGCCTCTAGTCTTTGCTGAGGAGGAACGTCCGGCATGCCTTTGAAAGGAGGCAAGGTATGGAAATAAAACTTGTAACCCTGGTGTATGATATCCAATACCCATTTGTCTTGGGTAATCAACATCCAATTTTCCTTGAAGAGTGCTAACCTTCCTCCCAAAGGTGCTGCCAGGCAAGAAGGATCTGGCAGCTGAAAAGTAGGTCATTGGGCCTGTTTACGAAAGGACTGGCCCCTGCCCTCACCAAGATTGTGCAGGTGAACTCCTGTTCTAGGCCTGAAAGAACTCTGAGCTCTGCCCCTACCACGTCTAGATCTACCCCTAGACTGAGAATCATAAGAAGGATACGTCCACCCCTTAGCAGGCCAATTCCTACTAAACTTGGAGGCTGAACTTGCAAAAATCTTTAACAGCCTGCATAGACTTAGCCTTGTCTTCCATTTTCTTCAAGACTGACTCCACAGGTGAACCAAACAACACATCAGACTGCAAAGGAGCATCCAAAATCCTTGTCTTAACATGGTCAGATAAATTCTGATCCTTCAGCCAGGCGTGCCTCGAAGAACTGAGCCAGTGGCAGCCACCCTAGACGAGGCCTGCACAGCATCAAAACCACACTGTAATGAATGCTTACCCACCTGTTCAGAGACATGCACCAAATCTTGTAATTCTTTACACTCAATGCCTTCCGCCAGAGCATCCACCTTAGACTTCAATTGAGAAAGAAGAAAGTTTTGATATTTCAACATATGAAACTGGCAATTCAAAGCCCTCATAGCTAAGGTAGAAGATGTATAGACCTTCTTTCCCCATCTATCCAAAGCTCTGGCTTCTTTATCTAGAGGAACCGGATTTTTACAACAGAGGCCTTGACACCCTTAGGTCCCTGACTAATAGTTTCTGGGTCCGCCCTAGGACTCTTATAAAGATATTTATGAGCCTCAGGCACCCTGTAATACCTATCCGGTTTAACAGGAGCAGGAGGCAGAGAATCAGGATTAAGTGAAGCCTCTGCAAACACATCTTCCACAACATCCAGAACAGGGGGTATAGCCAAGGGCCTATGCTGGGGTAACAGCAAAAACTCCCTAAGCCTTTTCCTAGAATCAGAGAAGTCCTGACCTTCCCACTTAAAATGTTCCCTCATAGAATGAAGTGTCTCTGAAAAAGAAAAATCCTCTGGAGGAGAAGCAGAAGGAGTGGAATCATCTGCATCAGAATCAGAATAAGGAGAGTACTCCTGCAAGTCTTCAGCTGAAGACTCTGAAACATCCAAAGCCTGCTCAAAACTTCCCAACTCTGGCTCCACCCTAGACCTCTTATCAGGAGGGGGCAAAGAACCTCTAATCAGAGTAATCAAATCTTCTGCCATTTTAAGCATGTGCTTCTTAGGCACAGACCCTGCTGAACTAGGAGTGACACCAACAGAAGCTAAAACTGGCCTGCCTCTGGGAGAAGCCTTGGAAACAGAAGGAGAAGGCCTAACCACCCTAGGAAGGGAGGGGAGTACAGTAACTTGAGAAGCCCCTTCAGCCTGACCTGCCTCCTGAGAGACCACCTCCTGCAAAATCAAAGTCTCCCCTGAGACTCCAGAGAAGTCTCCGCCGGAACCACCGGTTCCACTGAAACCTCTAAAGAACCGGCGTCCGAACGGACGACTCATCTTGCCTGGGTTTAACTGCTTTGTCTTTGCGCTTCTTAGAAGCGGCGCCGGAGAATCCGACGGCATATTATAATTGCACCGCTTCCCAAAGACCAGCCTAGCACAATCTAACCTTCGCTTAATAGTGCGTTTATTGAACCTAGCACAAAAGCGACACCCAACAACGTCGTGCTCAGGCCCCAAACAAGGAATACACAAAGAATGATAATCCCTATGCGGTATCCGTTTCCCACAAGAAATACAGTTATTCACTTTTTCTGACATCCGGTAAAACACTGAGGCAAGAAAAAACCAAAATATTCCCCAACGGGGTACTTAGCCAACTTGGATTCGGTCTGAAACTCCGAATTCGAAAAATTTCAGAACGCCGAACGGCACTTGCAACACTGCTTCTGCATCGGACCATGCGGCAAAAAAGACTGAGGAAATTACGTCGGTCATGCGCTTTTGTACCCTGACGTCCTGATGTCAGTTTTAAGCGCCTTGACCGACGTCAGCCTAATACTTTGGTATTCGGGCCGACCGAGGACAGCGGACTACCCATATGTAAGGACTGCAGCAATGTGAGATGAACATCTAGCACCAATGATATTTTCGGCAGACCTGACTATTCCATGTAACTTATTTTTGTCATGTTTAGACATAGATGCAAACCACACTTATGGATGGCCACAGAACAGACTCAATGACTGCTCTGTAGAACTAAACCAACAGCTCCTGTGGGAGGTTGAACTTCCTCAGCTGTTGAGCCTTTTTTATGATGGATCCTACACTGGTCCCCCACTTCAAGTCCCGGGAGAATATAGATTCCAAAAACTTGAAAAATTCCGCAACTGACATGGCAGTATTAAAAATAAAGAGGGAGGAATGATACTGTAAGTCCACTCCTAAAGTCGATCATCTCCACAGTTTTTTGTGTTCAGCTTTTTTTGACTACACCAAAGGACCAGCTGCTCAGCCTCCCGTCTGTATAGAGACTCATCGCCATTCCTGATAAGCCCAATAATGGTTGTATCATCCACGTATTTAATAAGTTTGACAAAGGGGCCTTACAGGTGCAGTCATTAGTGTAGAGGGAGAATAGTAGTGGAAAGAGTACACATCCCTGGGGATCAACCGCATTGATCGTACAATGGCAAAATGTAAATTTTCCCAGTTTCACCTGCTGTTTCCTATTGATCAAAAAAATCGGTGACCCACTGACAGGCGAAGGCAGGAACAGAAAGCTGGGAGAGTTTCAAGTGAAGACGTTGTGGAATTGTTGTATTAAATGCAGAGCTGAAGTCCACAAACAGAAATCTTGCATATATTCCTGGGTTATCAAGATGTTAAGATATAGTGCAGATGCATATTAACTGCATAATCCACTGACCGGTTTTCTCGATTAGCAAACTGAAGGGGGTCCAACAAGGGAGCTACAATATCCTTCAAGTGAGCTAACACCAGCCTCTCAAAAGTGTTCATGACCAAAGATGTTTGTTTAAAACAAAGTATTCAATTCCTGCCCTTTTTTATGTAATATTGCTCAGGTTATATGATATATAGCAATATATGTGAAATATGTTTATAAACATGAACCTGTTAATGCATTTTGATTACTTTTAAATAAATGTAAATATGCCTATATCACTAGTGATAATTCAATAAAGGTGTTAAAAAAAAATAAAGTTTTCATGACTACCGATGTCAAAGTAACAGGCCTGTAGTCATCCAGTCTTGTAATACTAGATTTTTTAGGGACTGGAATGATTGCGGCTTGTTGAAGCATATGGGAACTTCACACAACTCTAATGATTTATTAAAAATCCAAGTAAAAACGAGAAAGTGAAATCCTGTCTGGACCTGCTGCTTTCTTAGTGTGCTGTCTTTTAAAAAAAAAAAAAAAGACACAAATCCTCTTCAGAGATAATGCATGCTTAATGTGAGAATGTGTGGAAGAGAGCCATATAAATCTCAACAGAGAGAGCTGGCAACAGCGTCATTTGTAGCATGAGGCTTATCAAACCTGCAGTAAAAAGCATTCAAGTCATCAGCCACCTGATAATTAGCTGCAGTGTAGGGGGATGGTTTCCTGTAGCTTGTAATGTTTTGTAGACCTTTCCACACTGATGCAGGGTCATTGGATAAAAACATTTTTTTCAGCTTTTCAGAATAGTTCTTTTTGGCCACTTTGATATCTTTTGTCAGTGTGTTCATTGCCTGTCTGAAGAGTGTTCTATCCCCACTTTTATAGGCATCTTCCTTGGCTTGACGAAGCTGCTTAAGTTTAGCAACCAGGGTTTGCTACTGTTAAATTAACCTGGTCTTAGTGGAAAAACACATAGCTAACATAAGATGTTACTGTGCCTGCCAGTTCATGCAAGTTAACAGCAGAATCTTCAAAGACACTCCAGTCTGTACAGTCAAACCAGGCTTGCAGCTTCAACTTTGCCTCAATAGTCCACCTTCTCACAGTATTTTTTTTTTTTTTTTTACAAGAAACATCTTTATTAAATTATCATGTGTGATAGACAATCTTACATTTATATAAATGAAATTATACAATGACTGGCTATTAATATTACAAATCGAGCAAGCTGACTGGTCAGCCCAATCAGCATGTTCATTGTAAATCTGAGCATATACCAACGGAAGAAGGTCTGGTTGCCCAAGCTCCAAAGCTTAATGACATAATGTGGAGCATATGCTTTAGAGTCTCTTACAAATTTAGTAAAATCCACAAAATACAGCATTTCTAAATCCTCATGTTCTGCTATGTGTCACAAATATAATTATTGCTTTGTAATCCCACATTTGGCTGTTTACAGGTAACTATTTTTGTTCTCCAAACATTAATAACATGAAGCAGGGTACATTAATAACATGAAGCAGAGTATAAGCTTTAAAGTTCCCTTCAAGTTTAAGTCCAAGGAAGTTCAATATTTTCATATTTTCCTGTTCTGACATGTTTCACAAGTATAATTATTGCTTTATAATCCCATGGTTGTCAATTTCAAAGTTGCTAGCTTTAATCCTGTTCATCTCATCTCCCAAATCCTGTTTCTTTCATTTCCAACATATTTCAGATTCTTCTAGTCAATTGTTATGTTTTCTTCCTTCTCTCAGGCAACTGAAACAGTGGGAAAGATTTCACGGGCTCAGTCTCTCTGTATTCATTAGCACCAAGAGAACACAAAGCAGAACCTCCTCCTGATTACAGTTCACTCTTTGTTGGACAAACTTTTGTATTTCCTCCTTAGCATGTACTTCATGAAAAAATGATTTTATCCCTACAGGGGAAAACACTTTGAAGATGGCTGGGTACAGCAGTTTGAATCTCATGCTTGCTTTTCAACATTCACTAAACAATAGAATATATTTACTCCTCTTCTGTCTGGTGTACACTGAGTAATCATTCTCCACAAATACACTACTATCTCCCACGTTTAGCACTTTACATTCTGCCACAGTTTGTCAAAATCAACTCCTTCTATCAATAAGACTGCATTTTTACTATTAAAGGTCTAGGTTGTTTTTTAGTAACCAGATTTGGAGCATACACACAATGTGCCCTTTCAATTAACAATTCTTGTTGTGAAATACCATTCCAGTTGCTTATTTGTGCTTTCATAAAATTAATACAGTCTGTTCCTTCCAACTTTTCTGGTACAGCATAAAATCTCAGGTTTTCCCCTATGTGCTCTGTCCTCTAATCCTATCATTTTTTGAAACATCTCTTCTTGTGCAGTCTCATCTTCAGCCAGCATTTACATTTCAGCCTCTGAGTTTTGCAGTTCTGTCATCTTATCTGAATATCTGTTTAAAGCTTCTTCCATTTTTCCAGCTTTTTACTGTTTGTGTTCATGTACTCCTTCAGTTTTTAACAAGGTCTATGTGCAGTTATTTTATACTCTCCTCTAGGTTACTGGAAGTCATGTCTGGAACTTGTAGTGCTTCTTGCTGAACCACTGCAGTACTCCACTCAGTCTGTGCTTCTTTCTCACCTTTTCTAGCTGATTTTTGTCCAGATCCTTTATATTTTTCCTGGCATCCAGGCAGTGCACTTACTAGCCAGTTACTGACATTTACACAGAAATCTAGGTCCACTGGCCTTCTTTGCTAAGTTTCTGATTTCAGACTGGGACAGACAGAATTAAGCTGTTACTCAATGTGCAGCCATCCCAACTTCTCGCAGTACTGATCACAAGTTTAGCAGATTTTAGCCTGCTCTTATAGGTAGGAAACAAATGAATCAAACAGTGGTCAGAAAAGCCCAAAGCTGCATGGGGACAGCACAATAAGCATGTTTTAACCCTGTGTAACAATGATTCAGTGTGTTCCTGTCTCTGGTATGGCACTCTATATGCTGTATAAATTTAGGAAGTTTATGGCTGAGATTTGCTTTATTAAAATCCCCTGCTCTGTGCCCATTATCTGATCAGATAGTTTTTGTAGCATCACACTCATACAGGCTTGAGGTGGAATGTAAACACTAACCAGAACAAATGAAGAGAACTGCCAAGGTGAATAAAAAGGTCTGTAATTAACAAAAAACATTTCTAAGTCAGAGCAGCACATGTTACTTAACACTGTGACATCAGTACACCAACCTTCACTGATATACAAGCAGATTTCGCCTCCCTTATTCTTCCCCAATGTCTCCAATACGTGGTCTGCTCTGTAAAGTTGAAAGCCAGGCAGATAAAATGCATAGTCTGGAATGGATTTATTTAGCCAGGTTTCTATGAAACACAGTACAGAAGAAAGTGAAAAATCCTTGCGAGTTTCATTGAGAAGAGTTCATTCATCTTACTGCACTGAGAGCAGAGGTTTGCCAGAAGTAAACTTAGAAGTGCCATTCAAAAACCCTGCTGCTTCAACTTAAGTGCAAATTTCACTCTTCCCCCTTTTGCAATGCCTATGTCTACCTCTGCTGCTGAAAGCTGTTGTTCCCCCAGCTAGGATTTCCCAAAAATTTCTTAATTGTGAAATATCCAGTGTCAAATTGCACAAAGTGAATTGCTAAATATTCAACAATTCTTCATGAATATAATTAATTACAGTTGACCACCAAACAATAGGACAAATAAAAGCAAACAGAATACTACAGAGCACTGAAATGAGGCTGCTACTCACTGCACCATCTTGCCCCCCCCCCCCCCCCCAGTGGAGCAACTGGAGACTTGATTGAGGCTCAGAGCAGAGAACTGAAGGAGGTATACTTGTCTGATATGAGCAGGGTTGGGATGTCTTATCTCTAGATAAAGAGAAGGCCCTCTACACAACCTCAAAGGCAGAGCACCTGGGGGAAAACAAGGTTGATGGCAGAGGAGCTGATAATTCCCAATCCCGTCAACTCCTGCAACTCAATGAGCACGCCACTCAAGGAAAGAGTTGGACCTGAGCTGTCCAGTGCCAAAGCCCCAAGAGGCAGAGACTGCTCTGATATCCTCAAAGTCTATCCCTAACCCCACCCCCACCCCCGATTCAACACAGATATTTCAGCTCAGACAGTCCTCCAGCTCAGAGAGGCTCAGAGCTGGGCGACTCAGGGAAGTTACCAGAGTCAAAGAACAGACCTTCTTCAAATCCAATAAGGACACCCCCAAGGGTTTCAGCTTCAAGGGCTCAGAAACAGTGGGTCAGATCTGTGAAGAAGAGACCAAGGGGGAGCTGGAGCCTGAAGTACCCCATCTGGATCTGAGCTCAGAGGCATTTTCTTATCATCCCATCCATGTCAGCCTCAGATAAACTCCTGGAAGACCTGAGAGAAGATGTGGAGGACACAGGTCTTGAATGTCTGTGGAGAGATTCCTCCAAGAAGGGAGAAGAGAGCTGAGAAGTGACTGCATCTGACAGGATGGGAGGTGATCAGATCCAGGGTGATTTTGATTTAGAAGAGGTCGGATTAGATTTTTTAGACATCTTAGTTGGTGGCTACGAGGAAGGAGACTAAGAGGATATAAAATCCAGTGACCTCTTGTGAGAGTCTCTATCTTTGGGAGCCGAATCTGGCTTTCTGTTATCCAATTTCTTTCAGGGGGTTGAGACCCAGCTATGGAAGCAGAAGAAGTAGAAGGGGACTAGGCCCTTCAACACCAGCTTGTAACCCTGTCAGTAAGAGCTCTGGAACAAAACTGAGAGCAAAATAGAGCAATATGCATCTACATGAATGGCTCCCAAACAATACACACATTCCCTGTGGGCATCCATGTTTGGAATTTTATGCTCACAGGTGAAGCATTTTTTAAAAAAACGGTAGCTTTCACAGCCATAGTGGCCTGACTCAGCTAAGTCCAGAAAGAATTACAAAAAAAAAAAAAAAACTACTAATTTAAAATTTATTTTAAAGGAAGAAAGGAGGGAAAGGAGAACAACTACCGATAATGGTAGTGCAAGAAATACTCCAAATAAGGAAGAAGAATTTTAATAAGAACATACCAATAATGGTACTATGGAGAAGTATCGAGAAAACAGTAGCAGCTATATAGAAAAAAAAGCTAGAAAAAAAAAAAAGCAAGAAAACAAGGGAGATAGGAGAAAATGAAATTGAAGTATGAGATTTTTAAGATAAACTCATGAGTATGTTAGAAAACAACTCCCAAAAGCTTGAAAGAAAAGGATCCGCATCTGAAGCTAGGCAGTGGCAAATGAGATCTGAGGTATGTTAGGTTAGAAGGGTATCATGGGTAAAGGGAGAAGCTCAACAGTTTTGGATACGAGGATCTGGTAGAGGCAGCTGAGGCAGATCAGAGACCCATAAGTTGAGGAATGAATGAAAAGGATAACATTTACTGCTTGCACCTGTAGTCAACTTATCTCCATGGAAGCATAACAAAATGTACAACTGCCCTCAACTCCAGACTTCCCAACTCACACTGAACATTTGCTAATAGAAAACTTTTCATTACATCTGCAGTGTTCTTTGCTTTTTAAACTCACATTTACACAAAAAACTTGCTAACAGTTTGAGCCAAAGGCATTAATCCAGACAGTCACCCGTAGAAAAGTAAGAGAAACCATCACAACTCTACATCTATTATGAGTGTACTTTTTTATCATAGACTAAAATATAAAATACATTCTGTCATATCTCTATTGATGTAATGTGTACAGAGCTATGTACTTTACACATCACTTTGCTCTTTTACTTACAAGCAGTGCTGAACATTTTTATGCTTCTACTATTATAACTTTCTGTCATAGGGTTTACATCACAATGACTGTTTTATAATGCATTTCACTGCTCTGCTCTTGTACATATGTGCTAATTTATGATAAGAGTTTGTATTATAGATATATATATATATATATATATATATATATATATATATATATATACACACACACACACACACACACACACAAATACATATATTTATATTTGCATATTTATATACTGTATAATCCGTTTGTCAGGTTCTGTTGTACTGCTTAAAACTTTTACTCTGGAGCTTTTCACACCAGAATTCTGAAGAAAATGGAATAGCTGTTGTTATCAGGTGCAACTTGTTTGCATACTGTGTAATTAACTCTTAAGAGGAGTAGTTACATCTACCCACCTGCCTGCCACGCAATTACATATTTTTTTCCCACTTCTGCTTATGTGGCACCTTAAGTGGAAGTGGCAATTTGTCTGTCTTAGATTATAGCTAGTGAGCCACAATGTTCTGCTTTGTTGTTTTACAGTATAGCTAGTGAACTGCATAGCAGATAGTCCCTATCACTGGAGTTGACTTGATATTTTTTTTTATTCCATTCATAAGCAAAATCTCCCAGAAAACTATACTTTTCCATTGATTCTATTTATAAGGAATCTGGCAGTCCGCCCTAAGTCCATAGTTAAAACTAGTGAGTTGAACAGCGCCCTTGCAAACAGAATATTTTTCTTTATTCTATGTTTAAAGTCTCTCTGTTTATAAATATTTTCAAAGGTTACACTTGGTTTAACACTAAATATTGTTTCCTCATATTTTTCATTTGTATACACCATGCCTGACTAAAAATGCTATATTTAAAGTAGTAGTGGTGTTTTAAAAATGCTTTGCTGTTTTAAGTTACTTTGGAATTAACTAAGCATGCACAATTCAGACCCTTGTGTATCCTATAGTTACACCTATCACTTACAGAAATTCAGTGCCCGATGCAATTTCATCTGCCAAAAATTGGTTCAGCCTAGCTGGACATCCAAGTTGTAAAACTAACAAAATAATAAATAAGATCAAATTTGTCAGCAAATCCGCAACAATAATAACAACAACACGATGCTTAAATGTACCTGTTTTGCCCTGAAACGCTTGCAAAGTACAGTGTTTTCCTCAAGTGCATTTTCTGATTGCCAGTCATATTTTCTTGAAAGTTTTTTCTTAATATGTACATAACTCTCTGTTTCTACCATAACTGGTCTGGCCTCCTGCTCCTCATCCTTTTCATCCTGTTCAAAATCGGAATCTTCATTAGCTATAAACAAAAATAAATTAATGACAACATTTTATTTCAAAAGAAGGACAGGTCTGCTTGCATTGCAATTCCACTGTAATGTAATTGATCTCCAGTGTAGCCAGTTTCAAAACATTAATCAACTGGAAATATACAGTGGGTCTCCAAAATAATATAGATATAATCAACAACCCGTGATTTAATGTAAGCCCATACTGTTAAGTGCATATAAGATGCAGAAGTAAAGACACAGATGCAAAATCCACACCACTAAATATAATATAATGCAAACATCCAAATAATCCTAGGTTTTTACCCCAACACAGTTGTATACATATTCACACACTACTGAGACTCCAAATGAAAATATAAATGAACAAACAGAATAATGGTGCTGTTGCACACACATCTGAGTGGGCTACTTTCCCATCATATAATAAACTCATGAAAGCAGGTAAGGGAACTGTATTCAGACAGCAAAAGGCGTGATCTGATCTGATTGGAGCATGTTGCAGAAATGGACTTGAGGACAAAAAGAGTCAAGAAGTCACAGACACTTAAGCCATCCTGCAGAAAGGTTCCCCCAAACAAATAACTGGTGTCAAAATCATGGACTGAAACTAAATGCCAAAAAATACATTATACCATGACCCCCCATTAATATTCCAAAACGTGCACGCTGATTGGCCAGTGTGCACGTTGTAAATCGACTTATACTAATGGAAAAAGGTCCGGTCGCCCGGACTTTTTCCATTAGTATGTCTTTTTTTAAAACACTGTCTCGCTATGTTAAAAGAGTTTAACATAGCGACACAGGTTTAAAAAAAGCAACGGAGATCTCCGTTGCTTTTTTTAAAGCTGTCTCGCTATGTTAAACTCCTTTAACATAGTGACACAGTGTGTAAAAAGCAACGGAGATCTTGCTTTCTCTGTTGCTTTCTTTTTAAACCTGTCTCGCTATGTTAAACCCAAAAAAAAAAAGCAACGGAGAAAGCAAGATCTCCGTTGCTTTTTACTGTTTCGCTATGTTAAATGGGTTTAACATAGTGAGACAGCTTTAAATAAACAACGGACATCTCTGTTGCTTTTGGCCACAGCTCTGATGTACTGCGTAGGCATGCGCAGTACATCAGAACTGCCGTGGATGCCAGACAGCTGCGGAAGGGCAGCAAAGAGGCATTATACAATGCCATTATTTAAGAAAAGTAATTGTTTCTTTTCTTAAATAATGTCTTAAATAATGTCATAGCAATAACCCACGTCTGGGTGTGGGTAATGCGGGATTTACCCACGGTTGTCTTTGTTTGGTCCCGAGGGCTTCCGACCAAACCACGCCAACCGTGGGTAAATCCCACATTACCCACACCCAGGCGTGGGTTATTGCTATATTACTGCATCCTTTGGAAAGTTCAAGAGCACTGAAGATTCTGCCCAGCTGCTGAAATACAAAAGGCAGAAATTATTAAATCTTAAGGAAGTAAAGAGCACAATCACTTCCCTCTTTTAGAAGTTTGCTTAACACAGCCTTAAACAGTGGGACGGGAACTGTGAACTCTCACTCTCCAAGACTGGAAACAAAATATTCCACCATATTTCAGAATACAGAAAGAGAGAAAAAAATAAAGCAATTTGAGTGACAAAAATGTCAGCAAATAAGTTCAGCAGTTTGGCCTACAACCCAGTGAATTTGTTTGCTCAGACATTAAGGATGACTGAGATAATGGTTGGAATCCAACACCAAAGGCTAAATGAAGTAAAGATAAAGATGGCACAATTTGCTATCTAGTTCAACCTTCACTCAATTTTAAATTTACTGCAGCCTTTGTACTGAGAATATTTAATTTTCCTTTCTGCTACATTTTAGTGAATACTCCTATCCTCAGTCTTGGAAAATCCTTGCTGCTTACTGCTGTGTATGTTCATTAATTGGTGCTTGTGAGACTGTTTCTGGAACTTTCTTTTTTTCTGTTTTGGGATATCCAATGAGGTTTTAGGCTGCAGTGCCTGGGAGTATTCTTGCAGGATTCCTGCTTCAACACTTGCAGTGCTTTGAAAATATTTGTCTCTCTCATTCTGGATGTCTATTGTGGTGGTTTATTGCTGCAGTAAACTTGTTTAGTTATATGTAGCTCAAACTGAATTTTGATGTTTCCTGTTATACAGAACTGTTTCTAAACTGCTTGTGACTTCTGATACAGTGTTTAAGGGCAAAGAAATCTTGGATTATGGATACATTCAGTCCTATATGTAGTCTTTAGTGAATTTTGGTTTCAGTGGACTTTTGTGATGTAGCATCCAGCCTCTAGAATTTGAAAACTGTTCAGCATCCAGGGAGAGTGCTACAACTGTTTCTTGGCTGTAAAAGGTTTATATTTTTGTAGTATGTAGTCCTTTCTGGATTACTGGGCATCCAGACTTTTCTGTTTAATGCTTTACTGAAATATGTCACAGCTGTCAGCTTAGTGGCTCTGTTTATGTTTGTTCACTGGACACTATTTGTTTGACAAGGAGTTTATTCTGTACATTGTTAAACAGCATTGTATTATTTGCTATAATTTAAAATCTTGTTCCAGTTTGAGCCAGCCTAGTGGCATAGAGGAATAAAGACCAGACTGTGATTTGGGCAAACTGAGTTGAACTACAGCCTTGGATGCTTGACAGAGATGGCAGGTAGGATGAGCATACTTGCCCTTAGGGAGAGGGGAGGCAGAGACGGCCATAGGTTTTAGCAGCCCTTCAGAGAAAGGGGATAGACCTGTGTGACCCGAGGCCATGCATGCAGTCTACTAAGCTACCATTTAAATAGGTGGTCTTCATTACACAGATGTGCATGAGTGTACACTTCTGAAGGGGAAGATATTGTGGTTTGCAACAGCCATCTGGATTGTGCGTACAAACAAAAAAGGGATTAGGTTAATAGTACTGGCACAAATATCCTCACTACTGGGATGCTGTTAGTGAAGCCAGAGGCAACCCTCAAATGATGACTCTCCCAGGTGATTCACCCTGGGGGATATGGAGATGATCCCCACTACCATGAAATTAACAAGCTTGAGTCTGATTGGGGGAAGCTTGATGGTCGGCCAGCATGGGGGGAAAGGATAAAGAAAAATAAAGTTTGTTTCGTTTTCATTTTACATTTTGTGTACTCTGAGTGCCTCTGCCTAGATGCTTCTTCATATTTGCAAACGTTAACATTTTTTCACATTTGCATTTTACACTTGCTTCACTCATGCTTTCTGTAACTGTTTAGACTCAAGCACCTAAATAACAATAGAATCAAAGCTGAAGTTACATTCTCCAATATCCAAAGAATACTGCTGTTCTCAGATTCCTTCTTATTTACTCATTCATTCTTCCGTACTTGCTTTATCCAGTTTAGGGTCATGGGAGCTGCAGCCTATCATAGTACTCAGTAGCACAAGACAGAGAAACTGATGCTGCTTAAGTTGCCAGTCTATCAAAAAACACACAGACACACACACGCAGACATGCGCGTGTCTAGTCTGTAGAATTTCCAATTCATTTATAGCTTGTCTTTAGGATATGGGTGGAAACTGAAGCATTTAGTGAAAATCTATATGGAAACATGGAGGATAAGCAATTTCTGCACAGAAGACAACCCCATCTTAGAATCAAACTGGAGACTAAAGTGCTGTGAGGTACCAATGCTAACTGCTGTAGCACTGTGCTGCATTTCCTTACACAACACAAAAATTATCTTTCTAAACCCAAATATCATACACAAGTGCTTTTGGAAGCCTTGCACAGCAGGAACAAGGCTCTTAGCTCACAGAAGTTTTCTGAATGGAACTGTCCATGTGTTCTAGACACTCTGGATCTAGTGAGGATGTAGGCATATATACAATCTTCTACTAAAATATACCTAATGAAAGGCAATAGTTAAGACAAAAAATAAGAGACATTTCAATTAAGCAAATACAATCTGTCCATCATAGCAACTGTTTCTGTCCTACAAAGACATCTAGAAGTTTCCGAACAAGGCAATTAGAGTGCTGATCCAAACTAACTTACGTACTGGACCAAAAATATATATACAATGTCATTTCCCATAATGATGTGCATCACGTGCAGCATAGCTTTCCATACAATTAGAGAGATTAATACATATTGTCGTTTCTCATAATGACAAGCATAGCTTTCCATAGAATTAGAAAGGTTCATTGTAAGTAGAATTAAATGGCACCAAAGTGGCTCTCAATAACAGTTGAAAAGATTACAACAGAAGCACGCATATATGTAAACTTCATCTAGGATAATAAGTGTATGACAGAGTAAGAACCAGTTTGCACAGACTGTTATGTGTGAAAACACTGGTGGGATGGGATACTGATAGATATATGGAAAGCAGGGGGAAGTTAATAAAAATCTGGCATGTACTCCAGCACAATTAACAGAGGTGAAATACCAGGGTCCTGGAAACAAGTGGCAGTGGCTACAATCCTCATGGAATATAAAGACTCAGCAGAGCCTGCTTCTTATAGGCCCTCAATTTTAAGTCATAGGTTCATAGGTAGGTACTAGGTTATCAGCCCTAGAGCCTATGTAACCCTAGCCAACAAGGTTCCCTGGCTTTCGCCACCTAAGGATGCTAATTACCTGTGCCCCTGTCTAGCAGGGCTACCAAAGTGATTTCCGGGGTGAATTACCTATTACTCATCCACTCATCGAGACTTTTCTTGAAGAGTGCTAGTGACAAACTCTGCTTGATATAGATAGGTAGCTTGTTCCAGAGTATGGGAAGTCTCTGGGACAGGAGTCTGTCCCTGCAGCATGTTCTGTTAATTGTGGTGATGAGGTTTAGGTCTCTAGAGCATGTGGCTCTGAGGGATTGGGATTTCTTTAGGTGTAGCATGTCCAGCACCTCAGGGTTTGACACAGCTTTATATGTTAGGCAGAGATCACCTCGGAGTAGGCTATATGCTATGGAGTAAAGCCAGAGATTTTTGAGGTGGTCAATGTAGGGTAACTGTTTGAGTCTCATAATCCTCTTAGTGAGGTATTTTTGTGGCCTTTCCAGCTACTGCAGATACCTTGTAAGGTGCATTCCAAATGGGGCATTGTACTCTATAATGGGTGTGATGAGGACAGAGTAGAGGGGGACAATGACTTATTTTTTCCTGGATGAGAACCCTTTCATGACTAGGTGTGCCACATAGAGGGATTTCCTGACTATTGTGGCGATGTGATTATCAAAGGAGGCAACTGTCCACTAGAGTCCCGAGGTCTCTTATCACGCCTTCAGCATTAAGTGGGTTGCTGCCTATGTGGTAGTCCATGGGTACAGGGTTTTTACCAAAGGAGATGACAATACATTTTTTTGGCGTTGAGCTTAAGGCCATGGCTCTGACACCAGGCATCAGTCTCAGTGAGACCCTTTTGCAGGATGTCCACATCATTCGGGGACTCAACTATGGCACCCATTTTGCAGTAATCTGAGAACTTTGTCAGCCACAGGCTCTCTGTGTTGGCCTGTACTTCAGAGAAGTAGATCCCAAACAGGAGGGGACCCAAGATTGAACCTTGTGGTACTCCACTTGTTACAGGTTTGGAGTCAGATTTGAAGTCCGCAATTTTTACAGTGTGGGCTCTATCTGTGAGCCAGTTGGCGACCCATCCTGTGATGTATGAATTTATACCCAGCTTGGTGAATTTATCTATGATACCAGAATGGGGGATGGTGTCAAAAGCCTTGGCAAGGTCAAGATAGGCTGTGTGGACTGCCTTACCCTTGTCCACGGCTTTGATGACTGTTTCAAAGAAGTCGATCAGGTTCAGGAGACATGATCTGCCCTTCACAAATCCGAACTGAGTAGAGTCCAGAGTTTTGAGGTCATCAATATCCTTGTTTATGAGTTCAATGATAATATGCTCCACGGCCTTGCAGACCAGGCTCATCAGACTAATAGGGTGATAGTTCCTGGGGTCCATGGTGACTCCCCCTTTGTGGAGTGGTACAACTGTTGCCGTATGCCATTTAGTGGCTACAAAGTCTGTCAAGAGGCTATGATTAAACATGATGCTTAGGTAGGAGGCTAGTTCATTGAGTTCATGTAGAACGCATCCAGGGATGTTGTCCAGTCCCATGAATGCCATGGTCTTGGCTTTTGATAGCACAGTTTTCACCTGTTCAATTGTGATTGCAGGGACATTACATTCATCCGGTATGGATATGGGCCCTTTAGGAGGTGGAGGGGTAAAGTTGGCACTGAACCTATCAGCCAGGATGTTGGCGATAACAGTTGGTTCCATGAATTTTGTGCCATTGTGCTGTAATTCAGAGAAGATCTGGGTTTTGCCATTGAGATTCTTGACATAGCTGTAGAATGCTTTGTGGTTGTCCTTAGAGTCATTGGCAATCTTGTTTTCATAGTTCACTTTGGAGGATTTTATGATGTATCTCAGCTTCTTGCTGAGGCTGACCAGGGAGCTCCTCCATTCTAGGGATTTCATTCTCTTTTGCAACAGTTTCTTCCTTCTGTTGTAGAGTTTGTTAATAGCAAGGGACCACCAGATTGGTTTCCTTTTTTTAGAAGACTACGTCATGGTTCTATTACGGATAGCACGATCCAACCACCCATGAAGGTGCTTATAGAGTGCGTTTGTATAAGACTTGACAGTGTTAACTGTATTGCCCATCTGTATGGGTGTTGTGAAATTGGACACTTCTGCCTTAAGAAGCACAAAGTTGGCTTTGGAGTAGTTTTTCTACTGTGGTTTCCTTAGAGGGGGTGGGGCAGGATGTAGATATCTAGGATGATTAGTTTATGGTCGGATCTGACCAACGAGAAGTTGACTTCCGATGTGGAGCACCTGTCATTCATGTTGGTAATTACTGGGTCTAGGATATTTATTGCCCCTGGTAGAGGTGTGGACAAGTTGATCCAGGGCATTGGAGTTTATGAATTCTAGGAAGCACCGAGGAAAGGAGTTGGTACAAGAGTAGTTTTCCCAATTAATGGTGGGGTAGTCGAAATCTCCCAGTATTAGGGTGTTAGGTTGGACCCTGATATTCTCTATTATATCAAGAAAAGAGGTGTGGGAATCCTGGGGCATGGTGGAGGATCTGTAGCAAGCTACAATATGGATTGCAGTTTTGCCCAGAGTTAGTTGCACTTGGATAATTTCAGGTGAATTATGTTGGGCAACTAGCCTGGAGGTGTGGCTGTCCTTAATGAATATGGACACACCTCCACCCTTGGTGTTCCGGTCCTGGTTTGATGGCCAAAAGGTATGGTACGAGTTGTATCCTGGTAATGCAAGGGTGTTCTCTGGAGCCTTGAACCAGGTTTGAGTCACTGCACAGATATCGGTATTCTCCATTTTAAGGAGTGCCTTGAGTGAGTGCATTTTGAGGTTTAGACTTCTAGCGTCGTAGCATTACCCTCAGGTTTTGCTTGCCTGTATTAGTCATGGTGATGGTTTTGTTTTTTGAGCTTTGCCTAAAAAAGGCACTATGGGGGCGGCAAGAGCCTTAGACAGTATCCGGAATCCCAGGGGCAACAGGTGCAGGCCATCTCTGGTAAAGCATCGTGGCCTGTCAACCATTTCGTCCCAGGCAGACAAACAGGGGATCCCCTATGAATAACACCAGAAGTTTAGCCAATTGTTGAAGTCAATCATTTTGTCCTTGTATTGGGGTATCATTCTGGGTGAAGGTAGGATGCTACTCAAGGCTAGGGTCATTCCTGCCTGGATTACAAGATCAGAAAGCTCCTCTATATCTCTTTTCATTTAATCCAGGGAGGTACGTCTCAAGTCGTTCACACCAACATGAACAATGATCGAGTCATATTTGTACTTCTTGTGGAGTGACCTGAGTGCGTGGGTTATGTGGCAGATCCTGGCACCCGAAAGGCAACTAACAGTAACCTTCTACTTGTCTATTCTGGTGAGTGGAACATCAATGTGCCTGACTATAGAATCACCTATGACCAATGTGCTAGGTACGTAGTTTTGCTTATGGGTGGTGGTTGAGTGGCACACTGAGTCTGTGTGTTATGTATTTTGTGGGTTGTGGTGTGGGCTGGAGGTTGTTACATTTCTGCTTTGGAGGTCTCTGTTGTTTGGGTAGATTTTTATTGTGTGTCTCCGAGAATGATTTTGTGCATCTATGCATGGGTCTTGGTGGTGCAGATGTACTGGGACTATGAGGTGTGTGTGGTGTGGAGTGGGTGTTAGCCTTCTACTCCTGACTGACAAGTTTAATCTTGGGTTGAGAGAGCTCTGCCTCCAGTTTGGCTAGATAAATGCATCTCTCACAAGTTGTAGTGTTGGGTGGTAGGAGGAGAGGGCTGTCGGTATATATGTGGCAATTGCTACACTGCCCCAAGATGCCCGGATTCATCAGGTAGACAGGAGAGAATACCGAGAGCTGTCCCTTGGACATGCTAGGGATTCACTTTTTTTACTAGACTGTGAGGGTAGTAAGTACTTGGGCTTGTTTCCTCAAGGTAGCTTGAGGATGGTAAGTAACAAAAGAACTGTTGACCACTAGGTAATGAGAAGGGTTTAGTGCTTCGGAGATTTGCGAGTTAGTTAGTGCTATCAGCTGTTCTGAATCAGTGCAGAACACAAAAAAACAAACAGTTTCAGGTGCTACAAAAAGGAAAACAGCTAGTTCTAAGGGAAAAACTGAAGAGCAGACTTTAAGGTACCGGGAATAGTTTAACCCTAGCTAAGCTGTGCAATGCGCAAACTCATGCAAACTGGTGCAAACATGGGCTTTTAACTCAGAAACTTGAAAGGGATAGGAATTAGCTCAAAATGGTGAATAAGGTAAATTTCGGAGCTGGAGACCACTCCTCTTGCAGCAGATAGGCTGCTCTAGTGCTTACCACTCTCACTGATAAGCAGAAAGACCTCCCACTGACACAAGGTCTGGACCACTCAGAAACACAAACTAAAGTCCTGAAACCAGCAGATCTGGGCTCCGGATGATTCTAGTTTTGGAAAGGGTGGGAAACGAGCAGTACACTTAGTATTTTTTGTGTTTTTTAGAATTTAAACAGAAAAAAGCACTTAAAACAGTATAAATACACAGAAAAGGCCGTCACACGAGTGTGTGCCTACAGTTATAAATTTGGTTAAATTTTAAGTTTTAAACAGGTAAAACAAGTGCACACACAGTAAAAATTAATCATCAGTACAATTCTGCAGAAATACAGAAAACGGCAGTAAAAAAACAGCTTTTTACAGTGCGACTAGCTTAGTTGAAAGAAAGCCAAAAAGGTACTTAGAACAGCAAAAAGTCTGTCCTTCTCATTTCTGGTGCTGTAGTAGTCTGCAGGATGCCCAAACAGGATCCGCCGAGCTAAAACAAGCACAAACCCATGCAAATACAGGTTTTTAACTCAGAAACCTGAAAGGGATAGGAATTAGCCCAAAACAGCTAATAAGGTAAATTTTAGAGCTGGAGACCACTCCTCTTGCGGCAGATAGGCTGCTCTAGTGCTTGCCACTCTCACTGATAAGCAGAAAGACCTCCCACTGGCACAACAAGGTCTGGGCCACTCAGAAACACAAACTGAAGTCCTGAAACCAGCAGATCTGGGATCCGGACTATTCTAGTATAGAAAAGGGTGGGTAATTACCAGTACAGATAGTATTTTTTTTATAAACTGTTTATGGCCCTTGCAGACAAACAGCAAAGCTCTTTCCCAGGAGAATAAATATGGATCAATTGAGGAGAAGCAAGCATTTGAACAAGGACAATATAGATGGATGCAGATCACAATGGTAAGCCACTGTTATTAGTATGTCTGAATGCTGAAATGGCATTTAACAGGGTCTGCTGAGACTACATAGCAAAAACAATGACAATATTTTGTCTCCCCAGCGAATTAACAGAAGAAGTGTTAAAAGTATATAATGGCTCTACAGCACATATAAAGAAGGGGTTTTCCTTCAAAGAAAATATATCTATGTAAGGGTGCCAGGCAAGGATGTTCATTTCCCTTCTTGTTTTTTTGCATTACATCTGCATCTTTAAATAAAGAAAATATGGGATTCTCATATACAGGAATATGGATGATATGGTATCTAGAAAACATTATTTGCAAACAAAATCATACTATATTTTATTGATCCAGCATGAGATAGTGCTAGATTGCCTGACATAGCTGTTTTCATTATGTAAGACTAATGTAGGCAAAACTAAATCCACAGCTGTTAATTATGCACCCACTTATGGCATAGTTCAATTATATCCTTATATGTAGGGTATGAAAGAATGAAATACCTAGAATCTGAGTGGAAAAGAATATAACAAATGCCATAAAAGAAATGTGGGAGGTGACAAAACAGAAAATAATTAAAATATCAAGATCTTGGAGAATATTATTGTGAAGATGTGAGGTATTGCCAACTATGCCAGGAGAAATAGGGCAGTGGATGTGTAATAAATGCCAGCACAGCTAGCTGGAAATTTAAAAAGAATTATATGTCATTTGTATATCAATCTGATTTGTATAGATGCATGTGTTGAAAAAATGTATTTATAAAACTGTTTGTATTAAAAATGTACCAACGGTGTGCCCTGCTGGACAGGAAAAGAAATAAAGAAATATTCATGCATTATTGTAACTGTTTAAAGGTATACATTTTAACAGAGAATACTGGAATAAAAGAGGTCAATCTCGCTCCACCTAACTTTGAAAACAGTTTGAAATTAAATCACATGGCTTTTCCCATAAAGAATGTATTTTACAGTTTGCAATACAGCCAGAGATAAAAAGTCTGTACTAGAAAGATTTCTGCATTGTATTTGGGGTGAACTAATTGCTACTATGGAAGGGTGGAGGTTTGAAATTGACTTATGATTTCCAGGAGCTGCAGCAGATCTTAGAAAGGCTCTGTGTGGGTGTATTATTGACACCTATGTGTTAAATCCTGACAACTTCTAGCCAAGGGGGTAGCATAGGAACCATAAGTCAGATGACCAGATGTATGTGATGTCATTCTGCAATCCATCATTAACAATTATATTTTAATATTAGATGAGACTCAAGTCCCATTGCAGTATGTTTCTGAAACCTGACACAGAAGGATCTCTCACTCACTAGAGCAAGGCAAGATGAAATAAGTGACAGGGTATAGCAATTCTTTAGATCATTCAGGAAAATATAGTGAGATTAGTTCAGTACTGTTTTTCTGTATCTGTGTGAATCTATTCATCTGTGTTATTTTAATATTTCCTGTGACTGAAACTCTGGTGTTTAATTGTAAATAGATATTTAGAATTTTCTTATTATTTATTATTAAATATATTTAAACTTTTCATTGTGGCTGGTCTTTTAGAGAATATTTTAATTGTTGAGAATTGTTGAGAATACTATATCTATTTGGTGACACACTGTGGTGACTTCTGAAAGCCTGGCTATTTGGTCAACATTACCATTTGTATTAATATTAATTTCACCCAGTATAATAGGGTAACCTTGCAAGAGCCTTAGAGTAGCTGGCTTTGGAGTGTCTGTTGGTGGTGTAACTACTTTATAGTCTGGGCAGAAGGGGGCATAGCTAGTAAATCTGTGTCAGCCTTTCCCAGGTGTGTGTGTGTGTGTGTGTGTGTGTGTGTGTGTGTGTGTGTGTGTGTGTGTGTGTGTGTGTGTGTGTGCGCGCGCGTGTGCTGTGAAAATCAAATCTCAAAGAGTGAACCTCTGGTTTCACAGAGAGAGTGGTTGAGGACTTGGCTTGAACACTTGGCTGAGGACTCAACTCTACAGCTGTGCCAGTAGGGAGTTTTATTGGAGATTTGGAAAGAGAGCAAAATTAGCCCCCAGACTGGGTGTGTTCCCTGTATATGCTCTTAAGGGAAATTGTACTTGATGCAGAGAGTTGCATCTGGAAATACTGGGTGTATCCATTTTTGTTCCAAGTGAACATCCCTCTCCAGTGTCAGTGGTGAGGATTCAGGCTCCTTGACTACTAGCCAGAGTGGGGGATGTCACACTTATTATTAGATTTGGACAGTAAAATATAATCAGAGAAGAATGTCCAGACATTTGGAGACTGACATTTTGTGCACAGGCTATATCTGAAGCTGTACACAAACAATCCCTGTCCTACATAATCATTTCCTACAATGGCTCTTATTTCAACCATGTCTTTCACTTCTATTCCCGCATTCTGTATTGTATTTGGCTTTGCACATTTGCTATTTACTCAAGATACAAAGAAAAGTACAGTTGTGTAAAATCTTACCACTACTGTAGATGTCCTTCTCTTCACTGTTGCAGTATTTTTTACATAAAGGATCTCTGGCTAGCTCAGAGTCTGGCCAGTATACCAAAGCCTTTAGAATTTACAGATGTCATACATCACATGTATGCTCCTCGCGTAAGACATAAAGGTGATGTATGGACTTACATGCCTCAGAAAAGCAAAGCCCCAGGAGGAACATGTGCATCCAAGAGGAGGAAAAAGAATTCATGGCCAGGAATTCAAGAGGAATAAGGCAGAACAAAAGGGGAAGAAGTGAGGGAGCGAATACTGCAACCGTGAAGAAAAAGACATCTACTGTTATAGCAAAATTTTACACAACTCTACTATGTCCTTCCATATCACTGCTGCAGTATTCCTTATGTAAGGCAGAGCACAAAAGCTCAAGTGAAAACCTGGGAGGAGGAAGGCACTGAAAAGCACTCTAGAAACCCATGCAGGACAACCCTGGCAAAGCCATTCTTGTTCTGGAAACAACATCCAATTTGTAATGCTTAGGTAATGCTTAGTGAAGGTATGGACAGAAGTCCAAGTAGCAGCCTCAAGGATGGAATTGGTATCCAGTCCATTGAAAACGTAACCAGAAGAAGCAACAGCTCTGGTAGAATGAGCCTTCACAGAACATGAAAAACATCTACCATGAAAGGAATAACAAAAAGAAAATTACATTAGAAATCCAGGAACAGAGTTTGATTAGAAACTGAGAAACCCAAAGACCTGGGACATAAGGAAATAAAAAGTTGATCATATTTGTGAATGCTCTTAGTCTTATCCAAATAATTTCTGAGCTGCCTATGCAAATCCAAGATGTGAAGAACCTTCTCACTAGTAGACTGTGAAGAAGGAAAAAAAGGAGGGTAAATTAATAGACTGATTAACAGACAACTAATTGACCACCTTGGGAATAAAAGGATTATTACAAAGAGACACCCTCTGCCTGTGAAAAACTAAAAAAAGGAGGAAATACCATAACAGCCTGAAGCTCAGATATTCTCTTAGCCGAAGTAATGGCCAAAAGAAAAACAGTCTTCCAAGTACAATGTTGCAAGGAAGCTGAAGCAGCAGGCTCTAAGGGAGTCTGAGTCAATTTTTCAAGAACAAATCTGAGGTCCCAGGAAGGTGGAACAGGCTTCCTGAAAGGTCTGATATGAAAGATGTCTTTAAAAAATTGTTTGACCTCAAACCTAGAGGCTAGAGGAGGAGGAGTCAAGGACAAACAAGCAGAAACAGCTGAGAGGTAATATTTAATTGAAGAATATGGTAACCTAATATGGAGCAATTCACACAAATAAGAGAGAATTAGAGGGAGCCCCACTAAAAAGGAATCCTGGTTACAAGAGAGGCACCAGACAGAAAATCTCTTCCATTTGGACAATATGATTTCTTGGTAGTGGGTTTCCTGGCCTCCTGCAGAACCTGGATCAAAGCCCTATCACCCACAATGTCAACTGAAGACTGGACATGTGAGAATGGATAAGAGACCGCTTGTCTTGTGTGACAAGGTCTACCCTGTGAGGTAACTTGTGGTGACTGCCCCTACCCAAGTGAAAAAGAAAGGGTAACCAATGCTGCCTGGGCCAAAAGGGAGACACCAGCAAGATTTTAGGGAAGTCTTGCTTGATCTTGTACAGGACCCTTGGAATTAGGGATGGGGAGGGAAGGTGTATAAAAACATCCCCTTCCAAAGAAAAGACAGGGCCATCCACCTACCAAGCCAGTGAGCTTGGGATTCTGCAACAGAAGAGAGTTGTCTGTTCAGAGGGGAGGCAAAAAGACAATAGACACTATCCAGAAACACATCTCTCTCTGAAGCATCCATTCATGCTGTGTATGCTGGATCTACCATCATATTCTGCTCTGAGGGAATGTAAACAGCCTGAACAGTCACTTGATACTGGGGAGATAAATCTCAGACCTGAGCAGTGAGCCTGCAAATAAGGTAGGACTGTGTCTCCCCCTTGCTTGTTTACATACCACATCATTATGGTGTTGTCTGTAAAAACTTTGAGGGGCCCTGGAAGAAAGAGGGAATGAAAAGCCTGAAGAGCTAAAAGGAGCACTCTCATCTCCTTGATGTTGATGTGATCTGATCTCTGATGCAGAGATCAGAGAACCTAGACCTTGAGAGAACTGAAGAAGCTCCTCACCTCCTGTCTGTGGTATCTAAAAAGAGTTCTTGAGATGGGACTGGAGGGTGTAAAGAAGTCCAAGGTTGACAGAAACATGATGAATCCACCACTGAAGCTCAGGTTTGACACAGAGAAGGAAGGGAACTAGGAAATCCAGGGGATGACAGTGTTGAAGCCACAATGACTTGAGGTACCATTGAAGTTTTCTCATATGGAGCCTGGCCAGAGTCAGGATAAGAATGGTGGAAGCCATAAGTTGGAGAACCCTGAGAAAATCCCTGGCTGTGACTGAAGCCAAAGGAAAATGAGATTAGAAAATGATAAGCAGAGAGAGAGAGCGCAAGAGAGAAAGCGAGCATTGTGGGGTGGCAGGGATGCCAACATGGGAATGGTCTGGATCCTCCAGGTGAGAAAAACATGATCCTGAGAAGGAACCCATACTGATTTTTGAAAGTTTATGGTGAACCCCAGGCTTTCTAAGAGGCAAACAGTAAATTGGAGGTCCTGAAGCAGAACCTCAGGGGATGAAGCCTGAATGATTTTAGATGTGCCCACCCATCAAATGCCCTGTATAAACATACCATTACTCTACAGCTAAATTTAATTTTGCAGTTATAGACAGAATTGTGCTTAATAGGAAAGATAAGTCAGGATGGCATAACATATTAAATAAAAATGAAAAGAGTTGGATTATCAGATTAGGTGCACTTTTTTCCACCTGGGCTCAATGAATGTCTTTAATCCACAATGACAGGGAGATCTTGCATATTTAAATATTGTGGGGATGATGTTGGTTATTGCACTGATGAAGGCAACTTCGCCAGAACTGGTTTTCTAATTGTTCTTTTTTCCTTGGATGTTGTTATAATTAAAAAGCAATTTTAAAGTGCTGACTTGTGTGCTGCCCATTTGTTTTTTTGGATTTCATTTTTTGGCCGTGTACCATTTCTGTACTTGCGAGGATTGATCGTTTGGTTGTTTCTATTTCCCCGACACTGTTGAAGCTGTCATCACTTATAAATTGGCCGAGTCAGAGCCGAGAATTGGCAATCCATCTCACCCTTCATTTTTACATATGGGTTCGGAGCCAATTCTTGGCTCCGACTCGGCCAATTTATAAGTTTGAAGACTTCTGGTTGGCTCGTGGCTAAGCAGGTATCCCATAGTGCACCAGTACAACCCCCAGCTCTTGATTGCTGCTCACTAGAAGAAATAACCATAACAGACAAACCAATACTAAAGGGTCTCCAACCAAGGATAACTAAAAATTAGTACCTCCAGATTCTTCCAGGATGAGGGCAGGAGGGCGGGTTGGTAAAAATGAAGGGTGAGATGGACTACCAACATGAACGTTATGGTGAGTACATAACTTCTTTATGCTGTGTAGTCCAATCTCACCTTCATTTTTACACATGGGACAGTGTCCCTAGCGCCTTATTCTTGGGTGACTCACTGGAAAATACTCCTGAGCACCGTAGAGCCAAAGGATGCTCTAGCCCTGGAAGGTAAATGCAATTTGTAATGTGAAATAAAAGTGTGAGGGGTAGCCCACGTAGCTGCTGCACAAATATTATCAAGTAGGACCCTAGCTTGAAAGGTTGCAGAGGTAGACAGAGACCTGGTAGAATGAGCCTTGATCTTGAAGGGTAAAGGTCTGCCATCCGAATTGTAGACCAAGGTTATGCAACTGGAAATCCAATTAGATAGTGTCACTTAAGAAACTGGTAAGCCCAATCTGGATTCAGAAAAAGAAATGAATACTTGACCTGATTTCCTAAACTCCTTGGTCCGATGCAAATAAAAATGTAGCTGTCTATGAACGTCTAGCTGATGAAACAGATATTCATTATAGTGATTAGGGATGAAAACTGGGAGTTTTATGGATTGATTTAAGGTGGCGTGAAAGCAAACTTTGGGGACAAAGGAGGGGTTAGGACGCAGTGAGAACCTGTCTTTATGAAAGATCAAATAAGGTGGTTTAACAGATAAGGCTTCATCTAGCTGATGTGCTAGCCAACAAAAACAAAGTCTTCCAAGACAAAAATTTTAATGAGGATGATTGAGAGGGTTCAAACGGGGAAGATGTCAGTTTGGACAACACAAAATTTAAATCCCAAGAAGCCACCAGTTCTTGGAGAGGTGGCCTCAACAGAGTGGCTCCTTTCAAAAAGGTCTTGCATAGCTTATGAGACATTAAATTGGTGTCTGGAAATCCTAAATGGAAATGAGATATAGCCACCAATTGGACTTGACAGTGGCAGTGGCAGATTCTTGCTGAAAAAGCTTGGAGAGAAACTCCAAAATTACAGGGATAGAAGCGGTGTAGGGATCTACATTCATTTTGTGTGCCCAAATAGAAAATCTTTTCCATTTACTGCCATATAGTCTCCTACTTGAAGGTTTATGGGAGGACATAAGGATATGTGACACTAAGGAAGATACATCATGAAGCCTGACTAGGGATAGAACTGGAGCAGCCACGCTGTCAATTTGAGGGCGTGGATTGAGGGGATGTAGCGAACCTAACATGTGAGTCAACAGATCTGGAGCTGGGTCCAGAATCCAAGGATCATCCAGAAGAGGCTCGAGGAAGGGGAACCAAACCTGATGAGGCCAGTAAGGGGCAATGAGGATTAACTTGCATCCCAGCTGTCTGGCTTTCTGAATCACTTTGGAAATGAGAGGAAAAGCATACAGAAGACCTAAGGGCCAATCGTGAGCTAGATTGTCTGTGGGTGTCTCCCCCGGAGGGGGAATGAGGGAAAAATAGCTGCTGCATTTGGCACTGACTGGACTGGCAAAAAGGTCACAGCAAGGCTGTCCCCATTTGCGGAAAATCTGTTCTGCTGTATTGCGTTTCAGAGACCACTCGTGAGGCAGTAGGATCGCCCAGCTGAGGTTGTCGGCTATCATGTTGGTCATCCCTGGAATGTGTGTTGCTACCAGAAAGCACTGGGAAGAAATCGCCCATTCCCAAACTCGCATGGCCTCTCAACAGAGTGGGTAAGATCTGGTACCGCCCTGTTTGTTGATATACCAAACTACCAACATGTTGTCTGTTTGTATCGCAATATTCCCTAGAGGAAGAAGGTCTTGAAGTGCTTGCTTGCAATGCCAGGAGCACCGCCCTCATCTCCAAAACACTGATATGTAGGTGAGCCTCGTGTTCTTGCCATGTGCCTTGGATAGTCCTGCTGAGATAATGCCCCCCACCCGATCTTGGAGGCATCCGTGGTCACAGTGGCAACGGGTTGGGCAGGAACAAAGGGAGTGCCCGTCGTCAACTGGTTGGGTGCTATTTCACCAAAGGAGGTCATCCTTGCATGATTCCGTCAGCAGAATAGGGTGATTCAGCGGAAGATATTGGAAAGACCATTGGGAAAACAGAAGCCACTGGAGAACTCTCATGTGCAACCTGGCTAATGGTACTAATAGGATGGTGGATGCCATAGTCCTGAGGAGCTGAAGAACCCACTTTGCTTTGACCTTCTGCAACGGGAGAAAGCGTTGAATTTGAATGATTAAATTTTGTGCCCTTTTGGCGGGGAGACGAGCCATCATGTTCACTGTGTCTACCTCTGCGCCTATAAAAATCACAGATTGAGAGGGTAATAATGTAGATTTTTCCAAATTTATGGAGATCCCTAATTGAGCACAAAGTTGAACAGTGGCATCCCTGTTTTGGAGAAGTAGATGCCTGGTGGGGGCGGACAGGAGCCAGTCGTCCAAGTACGGAAACACCTGGAATCCCTGACATCTCAGGTGAGCTGTCACTACTGCCATGCATTTGGTGAACACGCTGAGGGCTGTGGTGAGACCAAAGGGCAAAGCACGAAACTGATAGTGACTGGTTCCCAGCCGGAAGTATAGATGGCTCCAGGATGCCTTGTCCATTTTTATATGGTAGTAGGCATCCTGGAGATCTATTGAGCACATCCAATTGTCTTTCCCTAACACAGGTAGTGTCGACTGCAGTGTTACCATCCGAAACTTGTCCTTCCTCATGGATTTGTTTAATCTGCTGAGGTCCAATATTGGCCTCCAGTCTCCTGTTCATTTTGGGACTAAAAAGAACCTGGAGTAAGTTCCGGATCCTATCTGGTCTGTTGGGACGGATTGGATGACTCTTTTTAAGAGCAACCTGTTGATCTCTAAAGTTGCCTGATCCCTGAGATTGGGTGGTACATCCAGGATCTTCTTGGGAACAAACGGTGGAAGGGAAAAGGGTATGACATAGCCTCTGGTAACAACTCTTTGCACCCACTTGTCTTGGGTTATACTTAGCCAGGCTTCTGGATACAAAGAAATGTGACCCCCGACCGGCCCCAGAGAAACGCAGTCAGGCCCCATATCAGGAACGATGATAAGGCCATCCCTGAAAGGAATCACAACCTTGTTGGTATTGCGGACCACCCCTGCCTCAAGGGCAATGTCTCCCATTTCCTCCTCCTCCTCTGCCTCTGAAGGAGGGTTCACCCTGTGTGCCCGGAAAGATCCACTGAGACTTCTTGAACCACATTTTACCACCCCTTTGACCTTTAGGGTATGGTCTAGAGGGAACAGTAAAATGTACTCCCACGGCAGAGAGCATCTTTCCTTCTTGCTCACATCAAGTGAGTGTGTCCTTCACCTTAGATCCAAACAATGAGGAACCATCAAAAGGGGCATTGGTGAAAGTGGACTTGAATGGTTCCGCAAAATTATACAAGCGCATCCAGGAGTGAGGCCTTAGGGCAACTCCAGAACCCGCTGCTCTACTTGCTCCATCAGCCGCATAAGAAATAAGCCGCATGGAGGAGTTAACTATAGAATTTAGGGTAGACAACTGAGCAGAAATCTTGTCAGGGACCCCCTCAGTACATGTACCCTGTACAGAATCTCCCAACTCCTTAAGGAGATCCCTCTGCAAACTCGTGAAGTGAGTGAGATAGTTCAACGATCGAAGAGTAAAAGCGGAAGAGTAAAAGCCACTGAACTGAAGACACACTTCCCATACCTGTGCATCTGTCGAGACTCCTTATTCGGTGGATGGACAGAAGAAGAAGCCTCAGCAAGCTCCTTCTTAGTGGCCACCATCACCACCATGGCATCTACGGGGACACCTTTGGACAAAAATTCTTTATCTGGAGGGACAGAAAGAAACTTGCTGGGTCTCCTAGGGGCTGGCTCCATGGCATCGGGAGTATCCCACACCTTTGGACTAACTAAATCCATCAGTTCGTCAAAAAAGGTGGATACACCTAAGAGGCAGAAGATTGAGACCCGAAAGCCTTCAGATACACCGACTACTCATCAGAACGGTTAACAGTGGGCCAGCCGCACCTCTGCTTAAGGACCTCCAGGATGTCCATGAAGGAGACATCATCAGAGGATGACTTGGGGGACCCTTCTGACTTCCCAAAGTCAGTGTCAGATATCAAAGACTCATCCTGGGAGTCAACATGCTTCCTCTTGCATCTCTTCTTCCTCGGGGGCTTCTCAGAAGGGCATTCTGGGGAGGTCAAGGTAGAGTGGGGGGCCAGCAGCTGGTGGCTCCTGAGGCTGAGGGTCTCTGCTGTCTCCAGAGAGAGTAGGGGCTGAGACCGAAGTGGGTGCCCTAGGGGGGAGAGCGTGGTACTTTTGGTGGCAACTGGTGACTTGGACAGTATGCTCCTCATCATCTCGAATGCCGATCTCTCCTCCAAGGACCTCTCCCACTCCGAAGAGACTAAGGATGCCATCGGCGCCAGAGCTATTGGCTCAGAGATAGACGCAGGGTCCAAACTCACCCTAGCCGAGAGGGAGACTCTGAACCGAAGAAGACCGATTCCAACCTTCCCTGTCGGCCCCGACCTGAGAGCTTCAGCCCCTGGACACAACGAACGACACCAAAGGTTTCGGAGCAGAGCTTGGCTCCAAAGCAACCGCAAGTGGAGCTGGAGCCGAGGGTTCAACCAATGTCACCAAGTCCTCAGACTCCGACAAACCAGCTTGGCGTGAAGGAGGAATAACAATCGAGGGTAAAACAGGTTTCATAGGCTCTGGAACTGACTGGGTCGGAGCAGACAACAATTTAGATAGAGCAGACAACTTCAACAGTCTCAGGACTACCCTCTCCATGTCTTCATCGGAAAGGCTCCTGGAAGACCTGGAGGACATAGTCGGGGATCTTGATCTTGGAGGAATAGCAGGTTCCATAAATTCAGTGGTCGGCTCCGACAAACTAGGATCCGACCCTGTTACCACAATGTTGCTCTCAATTGGCTCCAAATGCAGTGGAGCCGATGAGGCAGATTTTGCCACTTTAGGAGGCGGCTCTGAGACACCAGCTGGTACCAGAGAAGGTCTTTTCAAAGACTTAGACTTAGCAGATTTAGTAGTCTTCAAAAAGAAATCACATCCCTGAGCAAAAACGTCCTCAGGCACCAAATAACTAAGTACAAAAACTCAGCTTTTATTAAGAAAATCAACTTCAGAAGAAGATAAACGGGTAGAAGGAATATTGTGAACATTTTGGTTGAATTCTATTCTGGAGCCAAAAGCTGCAGTAGTGTCTCTAGAGTTGGTATTCCATTTATGGTGCTTGCTTCCAACCCTTCTATGATGCCTAAAGGGGTGGCATCATTCCTCTTTTGGCAGTAGGGGAAAAGTACAGTTGTGTACACTTACAATAAATGTAGATGTTCGAGTGTCTTCACTGTTGCAGTCATGACTGTAGGGTTCTCCACTGCCGGCAGGCAGTCCTCGGTTGGCCAGAATCCCAAAGTCTGGGTCCGGCGTCGGCTGTTCAGCCATGCTCCCTGACGTCAGAGCGCCAGGAGTACAAAGCTGACAGCCAATGCCATGTTCTCCAGTTTTTCTTGCCCCAGATGTCAGAAGTTCCAAAATGAGTAAGGTCCCATAACCTTTGCAAATACACCTCAGAAGAAGGGTGAAAAAAGGAACCACACAAAAGAAAAAATAAGAGGGGCAGGAGGGAGGGAAACCCAGACTGCAACAGTGAAGACACTCGAACATCTACATTTATGGTAAGTGTACACAACTGTACTATGTTCATCGTGTTTCACTGTTGCAGTCATGACTGTAGGGTAGAATCCCACAGCAGAATGAAAGGGAGGTGGTCATAAAGTAGAGGGGGCGGCTATAAGGCCCTGCAAGACTGCAGAAGCAAAGCCTGCCCTAGACTTAGAGTAGAGAGGTAGATTGTAGTGCTTGGAAAAAGTATGCACTGAACTCCAAGTTGCAGCTTCCAAAATGTCTTTGGTAGGAACTCTCCTGAGGAAGGCAGCTGAAGTGGCAGCAGCTCTGGTAGAGTGAGTCCTTATACTCCCTGGGATTTGCTTTCCATGGTGTGAATAGCAAAATCTGATTCCATGAGCAATCCATTTAGAAATGGTCTGTTTTGAAATGGCTTTACCTTGGGAACTTGAAGCATAAGAAACAAACAATTGCTCTGATTTCCTGATGTCCTTGGTTCTGTCCAGGTAAAAACGTAGTTGTCTGTGTACGTCCAAGGATTTTAAGATCCTTTCCCCTTTATTTTGAGGAGTGGGGAAAAAAGTTGGCAAGTGAATAGTTTGATTTAAAGCCACTTTGGAAACCACCTTAGGCATGAAAGTAGGATTAGTCCTTAAAGACACCCTGTCTTGATGAAAAATAATATAAGGTTCTACAGCCATAAGAGCTTGTAACTCTGAAACTCTCCTGGCAGAGGTCAGAGCTAACAGGATGGCTGTCTTCCAAAATAAAAACTTGACGTCAGATGTGGCAGCAGGCTCGAAAGGAGGTAAGGTGAGCTTTTCCAAAACATAGCTGAGATCCCAAGCAGGAATGGGAGGAGATCTAGAGGGCATTAAGTTCTTAGCTCATCTGAGAAGCTGTCTCATGAGCTGGTGGGAAAAGATTGGAGGGTCTGTATTATAATGAGCAGAAATAGCAGAGGCATGAATCTTTATGGAAGAGAAAGAGAGACCCTTATGTAAGAGGTCTGTCAGGTAAAGTAAAATCTGAGGAATGTTAGGAATAAGAGGATCAGAATCCTGAGCGTGCATCCAGGAACAAAATCTTTTGCATTTTCCTGCATAAGATTTTCTAGTGCTAGGACGTCTGGCTTCTAAAATGACATCCATAACCTGCTTGGGTAGGAGAGAATGATTCAAAGACCCTGGATTAACCAGGCCGCCAGGCTGAGAGTTTTGACATGGGAGTGTAGAACCTGACCCTGGTGTTGGGACAGAAAGTTCGGAGTCTGTGGTAAAACCCAAGGGGGCTCCAGACAAAGGTTTTTCAGAGTTGGGTACCAAAACTGTCGAGGCCAATTTGGGGCCAGCAAGATTATCATCTTGGGCTGGTCCTGTCTGATCTTTAATAATACTCGTGGAAGAAGAGGAAGAGGCAGAAAGGCATAACCCGAGAGGTTTCTCCAACTGAATGATAGCACATCCACTTTCCAAGCTTGTTCGTGGAAAGTCCTGGTGCAAAAAAATCTGTAGTTAATGATTGAGGTGGGATGCAAAGAGGTCTATGTGAGGACATCCCCAGACTGCAGTAATCATCTTGAATATTTCGGTGTCCAGCATCCATTCGTGTGGGTCCGAAAGGTTTCTGCTCAGACTGTCTGCCAGGAAGTTTTGCTTCCCTGGTAGAAACTGTGCTTGAAGGTCCAGATTGCAAGCTAGAGCTGTGTTCCAAAGATCCATGGCTAGTCAGTAAAGGGGATAGGAATGAGATCCCCCTTGCTTGTTTATGTACCACATAACTGTGGTGTTGTCTGTCTGTATCAGTAGTTGTCCTGGTTGTAGAAGATTCCTGAAGGCCAATAGAGCCTTCTGAACGGCTAACATTTCCTTTAAATTGATATGCAGGTGCTTCTGATCCTTTGTCCAAAGGCCCTGCAGACAGTTGCCCTGAAAATGGGCTCCCCATGCATAATCTGAGGCATCCGTGGTCAGTATCTGAGTGGCAGGAGGCAGACAAAAGGGTTTTCCTTTGTTTAGAGTACATGCCTTGGACCACCAAAGGAATTCCTTTTGAAGACAAGGCAGGACGGAGATCAGTATGTCTAAACTGTGGCAATGTTGAGACCATACACTTTTTAAGTACCACTGTATTTTCCTCGTATGTAGTCTTGCATATGGTACGAGAAGGATGCAGGAGGCCATGTAACCCAAAGCCTGCAGGAATCTCCTTGCAGATAGCTGAATTAAAGTTGCCAAGGTTTTGAAAGTTGAGGCCAGCTGTAATTGTTTTTCGTATGTCAGAAATGCCATCTGGGTTGTTGTGTTTAGAGAAGCGCCCAGAAAAATTATCTGTTGTGAGGGTGTCAAATTTGAGAAGAGAACCAGGATACCAGTGGGTACCAAACCTCCACGATGTGTAATAAAAGTTGGTTTATTAAAACAGTTTAAAAATTGTTGAAAATTCCTTTAAGTGCGTTAAATTTCGTACACTTTTCGTCACAGGACATACTATGACTTCTTCAGAAGGCAAACAAATGGTAACAATCATTTCAAAACTCTTAAATAGTTACTAAAATAATTAATTAATCAATTAGTTTGCTCATTGTCGGTTCTTAAAGGAAAAGTACAGTTTTGTACCTACCATAAATGTAGATGTTCGAAGATCCACATTGCTGCAGTCCTTACACTTGGGTAGTCCGCTGTCCTCGGTCGGCCCGAATATCAAAGTATAAGGCTGACGTCGGTCAAGGCGCATTTGACTGACATCAGGACGTCAGGGTACAAATGCGCATGACCGACGTCATATCCTCAGTCTTTTCTTGCCCCAGATGTCAGAAGACCCTAAAAAGAAAGGTCAAAACCAAAAGACAGCAAACAACCAACCATCCTAGCACTAAAAATATGTACAATATATACAATATACACCATATTGACAACCCAACCCACACAACCGCCTCTAACTACAGAGGGAAGGAGGGAGGTAATTGGACTGCAGCAATGTGGATCTTGAACATCTAGATTTATGGTAGGTACAAAACTGTACTATGTTCTTCATCTCACATTGCTGCAGTCCTTACACTTGGGTAGAATCCCAAAGCAGAGGTAAGGGAGGATGGCCAAACTATAAGGAAGCAGGAGCTGCCAAAATGCCCTGCAAAACAGCAGTGGCAAAACCAGCCCTAGTTTTAGAATAAAGTGGTAGGTGATAATGCCTAGAGAAAGTATGCACTGAACTCCAAGTAGCTGCCTCCAAAATATCCTTAGTTGCCACCCCTCAAAAAGCTGTCGAAGTGGCAGTAGCCCTAGTGGAATGAGGCCTAATCCCAGCTGGAATCTCCTTGCCATGATGGGAATAACAGAAAGCAATGCAAAACCCAATCCACTTAGAAATAGTTTGTTTTGACACAGGCTTGCCCTTAGAACTCAAAGCAAAAGAAACAAATAACTGCTGAGACTGCCTGAACCCTTTAGTTCTGTCCAAATAATATCGCAACTGCCTGTGTACATCTAAAGTGTGCAAAATCTTTTCCCCTTTATTTTGGGGATTTGCATAAAAAGTAGGCAAATGAATAGTTTGGTTTAAAGCCACACTAGAAACCACTTTAGGCATAAAGGAAGGATTAGTGTAAAGATACCCTATCCTTATGGAAAATTAAGAAAGGCTCAACCGCCATAAGGGCCTGCAACTCAGAAACCCTTCTTGCAGAGGTAATGGCCAACAAAAAGCAGTCTTCCATGATAAATATTTCAACTCGGTAGTAGCTGCAGGCTCAAAAGGTTGTAGAGTGAGTTTCTCCAACACAAAATTGAGATCCCAAGCAGGAGTAGGAGCTCTACGGGGGTCTTATATTCTTTGCCCTCTAAGAAATTGCTTGAACAAAGGATGAGAAAACAATGGTGGGTCACAATCATAGTGAGCGAAATTGCTGCAGCATGAACCTTAATAGAAGAGAAGGACAAACCTTTGTCCAGTAACTCAGTAAGATATTGAAGAGCCACACTTAAATTAGGCTCAGAAACATCCAAATCCTTTGCTGCACTCCAAAATAAAAATCTCTTCCATTTATCTGCACACTTTCCTTGTACTAGGCCTTCTAGCTTCCAAAATAACATTCAAAACTTGCTGTGGAAGTTGAGACCCACTATGGTTCAAAACAGAATATGCCAGGCTGTTAGGTGAAGAGAGTGAAGCTTGACATTGAGCAAATGACTGTCCTCCTGAGACAACAGGTGTGGAATCGAAGGCAAAGGCCATGGAGGCTCCCGTACCAGGCTTCTCAGTAATGGGTACCAATGCTGTCGAGGCCAATCTGGAGCTATCAAAATCATCCTTGGCTTGTCCTGTCTGGCCTTTAGTAGTACCTTTGGGAGGAGAGGCAGAGGTGGAAAGGCATACACATGAAGATTGCTCCAATTGAAAGAAAGAGCATCCACTTTCCAAGCTGTGGGATGAAACCTTTTCGTGCAAAACTTTGGCAGCTGGTGGTTTAGTGGAGAAGCGAACAGATCTATGTCTGGAGTTCCCCATGACACTGTCAATTTCTGAAATACATGAGGATCCAATTTCCACTCGTGGGGATCCATAATTCGAGTGATCAATGAAACCTGCATATCCGCTCTCTTGGGTGAAGAAATGATCCTTTCCAACACCTGAAAGGTCATGCCAATCTCCTCTGGATCTGAAAAGACCACTCCCATTAATGGATCCAATCCTCCCTTTGCAGAAAGAGATGGTGCCACTGGAATGACCCCCAAAGGTGGGAAGGTTGTTGGCGTCGATGAGGAAATCTGCACTGAAGACTTGAATGAGGACACCTCTGACACCACCAATGGAGCAGTGGGCAATGATCTCACTAACAGGGCCAAAGATACTGACTGAAATTCTCAGGTTCAACACTCATTTGGATCCAATGAAGCCTGCACTGAATAAGTTAGAATGATATTCCACAGAGCAGAGGAAGTATGGAGCATCAGTCTCTGGGCCACAGGAACCATGGTTCTGAAGAAATATGAGCAAAGATGCAGACTGGTGCGGGAGACAGAAATGGAGCAATTTGGACAGTTCTAGCTACCTTGAGAACTGAAAGAGACTGAATGACCTCCATTTCACTCTGAGTCTTAAGTAACCTCTGCATTAGAAAATCCAAATTAATCTTCAATGTACTTTTGTATGATCTGAAGGATCACACGAAGAGAGCCAAAGAAGGTCTTGAAGGAGGATGGTCCAATTTGTCAGATACTAATCTCTTTATGGATCCAGTTACAATTCATGACGCTCTAAGCACTAGATTTGGAGAAGGAGTATAAGCTGGTATTCAAACCCTAAGCTCCTTAAATATACTTATTTTCTGAGTCAAGGTCAGAACCGAGGACTCACTTGGTCTTTTCTTTAGATCCAACGCCTTATTCTTTGAAGTTTTGCCCAATTATTTTTTTTGCACTTTAGGAACCTCTGGATCTACTGGAAAGAGGCCTTTGACAACTAGTTTTTGCCTATCTGCCAAGGTTCTGGAACCAAAGGAAGCACAAACTTCACAAAAAGGTGCAGAACTCCTAAGCACACGACACACAAGTAGTGGAGGTCTTAGAGCAGGATTTTATGATCACACATGGAGCATTTCTTAAAGCTCGTCTGCTTCTCAATCTTCTAGTAAATAACACTGCAAGAAGTTAAACACAAGTAATAGCACACTAAAGACTTATGAAGTTCAAACTCTAACATATTAAATGTCACTATAACCCTATATCATAGTAGAATAAGTAAGCAACTATTTCTATTATAATTAACAGCATTACTACAACTATCAAGGTAACATCTACTGTCTATCATTATACCCATATTTAATGTCATGCACATAATCTACAAACTTAGATGGAAAGAAAAAGATATGGTGGTGAAAGCCAAGGAAAAGGGTCAGAAGAAGAATAACTACACAAAGTAGTCAGTAATCAGAAAAAAAACTATTTAAACAGCAATGTAAATAACCATCAAAATACAAAAAAAAAATTACTTTGTTTTAACACTAAATATTTATCAACTTGGGAGGATCACTTATCTGCTCGAGATAGTGCTGCTAATCACAAAGACAGAAAGTGAGATTTGTAGGTAACTAAGGGGATAGGTACATTACAGGAAGGGAGATTTCTTAAAGCGGCTCAAAGCCAAAGCACTAATTCTGCCTGGTCAGATCTGACAAGCAGCTCGAGGACACACATGGATGATTGTATGGACTGAATGAATAAGATCAATATATTAACTTTAACATGCTTCTTTACACTGCAAGAAGTTAAGAAGGGCTGGAAAGCATGGACATATTAACAAATAAAAAGTATTTTTTTCTTTATATCACTGTCATGTAAAGCAGTCACTGATAATAAGAAGTTATGTACTCACCATAACGTTCCATCTGAGTAGGTATCTTCATTTGTCTGCAACCTGTGGGATACGGATCCGATCTCGGATCCGAGCCGGCAACTTCTAACATAGCATAGATCCGAGCTCCTAGCTCCTCCCCCTTACCCATAATCCCCTGCCTGCCCTGACTGACCTCAGATCAAGTTTGCCCCATAGCACAACAGATAACAGGTGTCCCAATGGGAACATATGCTAATAACACAAGAGCGATCCAATCGGTCAGGGGGAAGGAGGGGGGATGGTTGCAGACAAATGAAGATACCTACTCAGATGGAACGTTATGGTGAGTACATAACTTCTTAATCTGAAGTAGGAACTTCATTTGTCAGCAACCTGTGGGACAGAGTCCCCAGCTACCTAAGTCTTGGGTGGCCTTCATGGAAGGATACTCGAGCACCGCAGAGCCAAAGGACGCTCTACCTCGGGAAACAACATCTATTTTATAATGGCTGATAAAGGTGTGAGATGAAGCCCAAGTGGCTGCGGAACAAATGTCATCCAGTGGAACCCTAGCTTGAAAGGCCGCAGAAGTGGCAACGGCCCTAGTAGAATGAGCATGGACTCCTTGAGGTGCAGGCCTCCCCGAACTCTGATATGCTAACAGAATACAACTCGAGATCCATCTAGAGAGAGAAACCTTAGAAACTGATTTTCCGAAATTACTTTTGGCAAAGGAGATAAACAACTGATCGGATTGCCTATGACCAGCAGTTCTATGGATATAAAAACGTAATTGTCTGTGTATGTCCAAGGAATGAAGCTTGTACTCTCCTTTGTTATGAAAGTTGGGGAAAAACACTGGGAGATTGATGGATTGATTGATGTTCGCTTCTGAGGATACCTTAGGTAGAAAGGACGGGTTGATTCTGAGATAAACCCTATCCGGGTGAAAAACCAAATATGGTGGTTTGACACAAAGGGCTTGCAATTCCGATACCCTTTTGGCTGAAGTTATGGCCACCAAAAGGGATGTCTTCCAAGAGAGAAATTTGAGATCAACCGTGGCCGCCGGTTCGAATGGGGGACCAGTCAAGGCCTGCAAGACTAAGGATAAATCCCATGGAGGTACCACCTCTTTAACTGGAGGCCTAAGGAGGAAGGTACCCTTGAGGAAGGTCTTACACAGTTTGGAAGTGATAATAGGACCAGACTCTTGCCCCACATGGTAGTATGAGATTGCTGCCAGTTGTACCTTGACTGTGGAAGAACTAGCCCCCTGGTGAAAGAGAGAGGTTGGAAAATCGAGAATCGATGATATCGGGGCTGGAAAAGGGTCTAAACGACGGTGTTTTGCCCAAATGGTAAAGCGTTTCCACTTACTCCGATAAACCTTCCTGGTGGAAGGCTTGTGAGCTGCTACAAGAATGGCTTTGAATGGTGATGAGATCCTGGGAGTCCTTATGAGGAGTGGAACTGGAGCAACCAAGCCGTCAGCTTGAGGTTGACCAGGTCTGGAGTCGGAAGACCGAGAGGATGAGAAATGAGATCCGGAATGGGATCCAGAATCCATGGTGGATACACTAGGTGAGACCATAGGTAAGGAAACCACGTCTGACGAGGCCAGAATGGGGCAATGAGGATCATTCTGCTCCCCAGCTGCCTCAGGGGTAGAGGAGGGTAAGCATAAAGCAGACCTGGAGGCCAAGCATGAACTAGAGAGTCTCTCAGGGACTTCCCCGGAGGGGAGATCAGAGCGAAGTAATCGTTGCATTTCATGTTTGAAGGTGAGGCAAAAAGATCGCAACAAGGTCGCCCCCATCGGGCAAATGCTTGCTCTGCGACTCGGTGGTTGAGAGACCACTCGTAAGGAGTCAGGATAGTACGACTGAGCCTGTCCGCTAAAATGTTGGACCATCCCGGAATGTGCGTTGCTATGAGAAAGCGGTTGGCAGAAATCGCCCATTCCCACACTCTCATGGCCTCGCAGCAAAGGGGGTAAGACCTGGTTCCCCCCTGTTTGTTGATGTACCAGACTACCGACATGTTGTCTGTCTGTACCGCAATTGTCCCTACCGGAAGAGAGTTGTGTAGTGCTTGCAACGTCAAAAGCACCGCTCTCATCTCTAGGACGTTGACATGCAAAGAGGTCTCTACATCGTTCCAAGTGCCTTGGACTGTTCTGCCTGAAAAATGCCCCCCACCCCACCCCAGGCGAGAAGCGTCCGTGGTCACTGTGTCGACTGGTGGAGGTAGTGAGAAGGGATGGCCCGTGTGGAGGTTGGGAGACTGGAGCCACCACAGGAGCGATTTTCTGCAAACCTTGCTTAAGGAAACGGGGTGAGACAGAGGGTTGCAAGACAGGGACCATTGTACCTGGAGGGTCCACTGTAGAACCCTCATGTTCAACCGGGCCAATGGCAGCAGAGGGATTGCAGCCGCCATAGATCCTAGGGCCCTCAGAATCAATTCCGCCGAAGGAGTTTGCAGTTGAAGAATGGCCTGCACGTGTAACATCAGGTTCCGAAGTCGATCTGGAGTCAAGAACGCAAGCATCTGTCTGGAATCCAGTCTTGCCCCTATAAAATCTAGCATTTGTGTAGGGATGAGAGAGGATTTGGCCATGTTGATGGTTAATCCTAATAGTGGAGCCAGACCGAGAAAATAGTCCCTGCCTGAACAAAGTAGATGCCTTGTTGGGGCTGTGAGGAGCCAGTCGTCCAGGTATGGAAAGACCTGAATTCCCTGGAGTCTCAGGTGGGCCGCTACTACCGCTAGGACCTTGGTGAACACCCTGGGGCTGAGGTGAGACCGAAGGGGAGGACCCTGAATTGAAAGTGACTGGCTCCCAGCCGGAAGCGGAGGAACCTCCTGGAACGCCTGTCCACTAGAACGTGATAGTACGCATCCTCGAGGTCTATAGAGCACATCCAGTCGTCCTCCCGCAATAAGGGGAGGACGGATTGCAACGTGACCATTCGGAACTTTTGTTTGGGTACCACCAGGTTTAGGAAAGAGAGGTCGAGGATGGACCTCAAGTCCCCCGTCTTTTTTGGCACCAGAAAGAACCTGGAGTAAAACCCTGATCCAACTTGATCTGGGGGGACGGGCTGGATGGCTCTTTTTTGTAGAAGCTGCTGAATTTCTGCAGCGCCTTCTTTTGACTGGGTGGGACGTCGGGAAGGCTTCTGATTCTGGGGTTGGCTATGAAGGGAATTAGGTAACCTCTGGATATAATGCGAAGCACCCAGCGATCTGTTGTTATGGACTCCCATTTTGCCAGGTGCTTGGCGCCCCGACTGCCTCCAGAGTGGAGCAGTCGGGAAACCCCTCAGGGGTTCTGTGTGGGCCTCTCAGAGAAAGGTTCTCTGGACCCAAAATTCCTCGGACCCCCTCTGCCTCTAGGGCGGCGTCCTCCCTGTCCTCCTCTGCCACGAGAGGACTGGTTATCCTGAGCAGACTGAGATTGATGCGATTTTCAGAACCACATCTTCTTCTGACCCTTTTGGTTCTTGGAAAAGGACCTCTGGGGAGCAGAGAAGCGGACTCAGACGGCAGAAAGGTCTTCCCATCTTTCTCGCTCTGGACAAGAGTGTCGCGAAAGGTTTTGCCGAACAGTGCAGAACCATCAAAAGGGGCATTCGCGGATGATGCCTTAAAGGGTTCCGAGAAGTCACAGTGACAGAGCCAGGCCCGGCTCCTCATGACAAGCCCGAATCCGCCTGCTCTAGCGGCTCCCTCTGTAGCATGAGACAATAGCCGCATAGAGGTATTAGAGATAGAGCGGAGGGTGGCCATTCGGGAAGAGTACAAATCCTTGTCTCCCTCTGACATGGACCCCGGGGGGGAAGCAGCATATTCCTTAATTAGATCCTGCTGCATCCTAATAACGTGTGCCATATAGTTCAAGGCCCTCATAGAGAAGGTCGCTGAACTGAAGGCCCGCTTCCCAAGACGGTCCATCGCGCGAGACTCTTTGCTCGGAGGATGAACCGTGGGGCTCTCCTGAGCCAACTCTTTCTTGGTGGCTGCAGCCACCAACATGGTATCCATAGGGGGACCTCTGCTCCAATGTGATCTCTCTGCAGGGGGGCTCAAAATTTTGTCTGGGCGCTTGGGGATCGGCTCTACGGTGTCCGGTTCCTTCCAAGCCCTAGAGGATATGAGATCCACCAGGGGGTCGGGTGGAGGGGACACTCAAGAGGTAGATGGTCCTGCCTCAAACGCCTCAAGGAATACGAACTCATCAGAGGAAGCCTTGGGGGCAGACCACCCACCTCTGATTTTGAGCATTTCCATGATGTCTCCAAAGGAGACATCCTCAGGGGGTGATCTCGGGGAGCCTTCCCCTTCATCCAAGTCCGTATCTTCTGTGAGACTCTCAGGGGAGTCTATGTGCCTCCTTTTGCACTTTGCCTTGTGGGGAATCTCCTCGGGGGGGCTGTCCGAGGAGTCCTCACAGGCTGTAATCTGTTCCACTGGAACTCCTAAAAGCGCTGAGACAGGCTGCCCGGAGGGCCGGGTGAGGGGAGCCAGGACCAGATGAGAAGGAGTGCAGGAGGGAGCCAAAGCCAGGACCGGAAGCCTGGAAGCACTAGACAGTGCCCTCTCCACCACAGCGAAAGCCGAGGGGGAGCCGCTCTCAGACGGATCCGAGATCTGACTCCCACTCGGATCCGAAGCGGGAATCGGACCCGGCGTAGAGAACGTCGGATCCGAAGGACCAGTGTGCTCCGACTGGGACGGAGCCGAAAGTACACCGAATCCCTCGGATCTGAAGCTCGGCCCACGGCTCCGAGAGGTCGGATCCGACATACTCGAGGGAATAGTCGGAGCCGATGTGCCCAGCACGGTCGGCTCCGACCTACCCCCGGATCCAACGTGGCTTGGCTCCGAGCGCTCCGAACCCGGAATGCGGATCGGAGAAGGAGCTATAGGAGCAAAAAAAGGGGTCGAGCTCCCCCCCAGAGGGGGGGGAGGCAAGAGCACTCCCATCTGCATCTGGGCCTGGATAAATCTCCTCATCATCCGGTCCATATCCGCATCAGACATGCTAAAAGTGGACCTCGACGAGGCTACCGAGGCAGACCTGGAGTGTTGCCTCGATGACCTCGACGGGGACCGGATCACCTCCTCCTCGGTTCCCGGGGAGAAACAAGGGGATCGGATCCGAGGAGGAGGAGATCGAGAAGACTTGGACGGGGAAGCCCTCTTGGCGGGCAGGGCCGATGAAGAGTCCTCGGCCCGCCGCTTAAGGTGCTTCTCCCGCCGCTTCTCTTTCCTGGCCTCCCTATCCTCCGGAGCTGAAGCGGGAGGCTGAGTCCTGGTCGGAGGAAGGGAGGCAGGGGTGACCGCTACCAGGGGGGGTAGCGGGCACTGAAGCACCGGAGGCCGAAGCAGAGTCTGGGGGTAGAAGGCCCGCCAGAACTAGCTTCGACCTTTGAGTGCCCTGGGGTTGAACACTGGGCAAATCGCGCAACCCGAAGTGAGGTGTTCAACCCCAAGGCACCTAACGCACAGAGTGTGGCCATCAGCCGGTGAAAACTTGTGACCACACTTGGTGCATTTCGAAAAAATTGCCTTAGGGGCCTCCGACATACTGTAGGAAAGCACACTCACTAGGCCACTAATTCAGTCACACACACACGCTATGACCAGCGGGGGAGGGAGAAATATTCTTAAATTAAAACAAAGTATGTAATATATAAAAAGGAGAAAGGGTAAACCTACCACACACACAACCAGTCACTCAGAAGAAAAAATACAAAAACTTTTTTCCTCACAAAACGCCAAGAGCTCTGAACCTAGCTGTTGCTTGAAGAGCGGCAAACTAGATCTGAGGTCAGTTAGGGCAGGCATGGGATTATGGGTAAGGGGGAGGAGCTAGGAGCTTGGATCTATGCTATGTTAGAAGTTGCCGGCTCGGATCCGAGATCGGATCCATATCCCACAGGTTGCTGACAAATGAAGTTCCTACTTCAGATAATTATCTTCACATTCAACACAACTGCATAATACACACAACTGCTTTACAATACACTGTGCAATTTACACCATGAAATTTGTATACAAATATTATACCATGTTTTACTTACACTTTTTTAGTTCCTTTGGTGTCCTCCTAAACATTAAATGACAAAGTTTCTCTACAGTTTGCCCCCCCCAGTTTAACACAAACATTTAGTCTTCTTCACCCATGTCTTGCAGAACCACATCTAGTCCTTTATCTGAAGGGATTAATGCTTTATATAGTTCTCCTATTTGTTCATTAATTTCACAGTGCTGCTTCTGGTCTTCTTCCTGATCATTTCAATCTCCCATCACCAATTTCTGGTTCAAGTCCACTGTACTTCTAATTCTTCTACCTAGCTCCTGTACTTTTTAATGTTGCTCAAGCATTTACCTTTAGAACAATCAGTAACAAAGTCTGTCAGAAAAATAAAAAGCAGAGTTCTCCTTCAACATGCTGGCTGGCTAATTGTTGGCTAAACATTTTCTTATTTTCTCCTTAATCTGTTCTGTATGCAAAAATGTCTTTGATCCTCCAAATAAAAATATAATCTGATGGCAGCCAGCTACCACAATCTGAATTTCACACCTCCCTCCCAACACCCAATTGCAAGGATAAACTTGTTTCTCTTCTGCCTGGAATACAGTGTATAATCATTTTCCACAAATACTCCAGTGTCCCAAAATTGTTAATACTTTTCCCTTCTGCCACAATTTTGTCACACTTTCTACTGGTATGACTGCATCTTCATTAATACAGGTCTTGACTGCTTTTTTGACATCAGATTTGTAAAATATACAATGTACCCTCTCAAGATATAAATCCTGCTGTGGAAAACTAGTCCCAGTTGCCTAGTCCCAGTTGCCTATTTTTTTCTTTCATAAAACTAATGCAGTTTACTCCTTCCAGTTTCTCTTGTAAAGAATTTCAGAGGTTTGCTTTGACTTCCGATTACACTATTTTTGAAAAAGCTGATGTTAAGTTGTCTATCTCGCCTTTGTTCTTGCTGGTTGGGATCGGAGCCGATCCTCGGCTCCGACTCGGCCATCTTCAATAGCTCAAGAGCTGTTTACTGGCTCGAGGCTACCCCTTATCCCATAATGCCTAGCGATAGCTACCCAGATCTAGTTTGCCGCTTCAGCTGCGAGGTGTTGTTTTTCTGGTTCAGGCTCGTATAAAGTTTTTGTATAACTTTCTTCACTAGAATTCTACCCTTCTAGTATTTTATTGTCAATGATAGTCTTGTTTTGTGATAGTTAGTTGTTTAGCTTGTAGTATTGCTCCTTTTTCTTGTAGAACTCGTTTAACTTCTCCCCCCACCTCTTCTTGTCAGGTTAGCCGTTTAAGTTAGAGGCTTTTCCTTCTACCTTTCTCTTATAGGCTAGCTGTTTAAGTTAGAGGCTTTCCTATTATCTTAAAAAACCTTTAGCTATAGTCTTTTTAGTAGTGTGTTTTTTGTAGACTGTATTTTGCTTCTGGTTGTTATTGTTATAATTGTTATTGTTATAATAGTTTTTCTTTACTTTCAAGGATGTCAAAGGAATCCAAGGTTTCTGGGTTCAAGAAGTGTGACTCATGCTGTCAGAAAATGTCTCTGACAGATGGGCACACTTCTTGCATCTATTGTTTAGGCGCTGTGCACCTGCAGGACTCTTGTTCTATCTGTGATGCCTTTAGTCCACGAGTCCTGCAGGAGCATAAGAATAAGCTTATTCTTAGGGGTCTTTTAAAATCCCAGGCTTCACCGGCCAAGAGCTAACAGCCTGTGAAATCCCCTAAATCCACTACGCCGTCGGCTCCAAGTTCGGAGCCGTCTTCGGCTCAGGATTTACCTTCCTTGTCAGTTCCGGCTGGTACCGACAAGACAATCTTTCCGTCGGCTCCATCAGAGGCTTCAGAGCCGTCGCGGAGCCACAAGAGGCTGAGGACCCCTTCACTAGAATCGGTGCATTCGGCTCCTCGGTCTCCTTTGCTTCAGAGCAAACGTAGTCACTGATCCTCCCACTCCTCTCGATCCTCTCGGCTGTCGGATCATGATGTGGAGAGAGTGGTCAGTAGGTTGCTAAAGTCACAGGCACTAGCCAAATTGTTATCCAGCCCTTAACAGATATTGGCTCCGTCCATCTCCTTCGAGTCCGACGTCGGCTCAGAATCCTTCTCTGATAAGCCCTTTCAGCATCCCTGAAGGGTTGCCCGGCTGCTCATCTCTGGAGGCAGTCAGGGGAAGACTTTCGCTGTACCCAAAAGCCTGGTGAAGTTTAACACAAGACAGATGGGTACGGTCCGTTATATCCGGAGGTTACAAAATTCCCTTCCTTCAACCCCCTTTACAGTCAAGGAAGACCCTCCCAGATGTTCCACCCAATCTGAGGGAGCAAGCAGTAATAGAAGTTTCAAAACTGCTAGAAAAAAGAGCCATCCAGGAAGTCCTGGCAGACCAGCACAGATCCGAACTTACTCAAGGTTCTTTTTAGTACCAAAAAAGACAGAGGACTGGAGACCAATTCTGGATCTCAGCAGACTAAACAGGTCTGTCCAAAGAACGAAGTTTCGGGTGGTCACGCTACAGTCCATTCTACCCTTTCTGGGTCAGGGCAATTGGATGTGCTCTATAGATCTTCAGGACGCGTACTACAATATAAAGATGGACAGGTGCTCCAGAAGATATATTCATTTCAGGCTGGGGTCCAGTCATTATCAGTTCAGAGCTCTGCCCTTTGGCCTCACCACAGCCCTCAGGGTGTTCACCAAATATATGGCAGTGGTCACGGCTCACCTGAGGCATCAATGATTCCAGGTATTTCCGTATCTAGACGACTGGCTCCTTACTGCTGCCACCAGGCATCAACTCATACAAGCACAAGCACGGGACTACACAATCACAATCTGCTCACAGTTCGGCATCACAATAAATTTCAAAAATCTGCTCTATAGATCTTCAGGACGCGTACTACAATATAAAGATGGACAGGTGCTCCAGAAGATATATTCATTTCAGGCTGGGGTCCAGTCATTATCAGTTCAGAGCTCTGCCCTTTGGCCTCACCACAGCCCTCAGGGTGTTCACCAAATATATGGTAGTGGTCACGGCTCACCTGAGGCATCAATGATTCCAGGTATTTCCGTATCTAGACGACTGGCTCCTTACTGCTGCCACCAGGCATCAACTCATACAAGCACGGAACTACACAATCACAATCTGCTCACAGTTCGGCATCACAATAAATTTCAAAAATCTGCCTTGTTGCCCTGTCAGTCTATCACTTATATAGGAGCAGACTTAGACACATGGGATATGTTTGCAAGTCTACCACCAGAAAGGGTGTTCGCAATTCATCAGCAGGTACAGGTTCTGATGCAGAGCAAAAGGATCCAAGTCAGGTACATCCTTCAAACTCTGGGCTCCATGGCAGCAGCCATTCTCCTAATCCCACTGGCGTGCTTTCATATGAGAATTCTTCAGTGGCTTATGTTTACGCAGTGGTCTTTCCAAGAGCTACCCATGACGTACAAGATCATGATCACGGACGCATGCAAAAGACATCTTTCTTGGTGGATGGTCTCCCCACTAGTTACTCAGGGCAGACCTTTCATACAACCCCCTCTGGTAGCCACAGTGACGACAGACGCCTCCCTGATAGTGTGGGGGGGGGCATTATCTGGGCAGGACAGTCCAAGGCACTTGGCAACCTTATGAGTACCATCTGCATATAAATGTCCTGGAAATGAGAGCTGTGCTCCTGGCGTTGCAAGCCCTTCAAGACTCTCTTCCTCCTGGGACCATTGCTATTCAAACGGACAACATGTCAGTGGTGTGGTACATCAACAAGCAGGGCGGGACCATGTCCTACCCCCTCTGTCGAGAAGCACTCAGGCTTTGGCAGTGGGTGATTTCCTCCCAACGTTTTCTGATTGCGATGCACATCCCCGGGAGATACAACGTCATAGCAGACAGGCTCAGCAGAGCTATTCTAATGCCTCACGTGTGGTCTCTGAATCAAGAAATTGTGAATCTTGTTTTTCACAAATGGGGACAGCCTTGCTGCGATCTCTGCCACCCCTTTCAACAGCAAATGCAGCAACTAGTTCTCCCTTCTTCTGCTTCCAGGTCACACACCCACAGACGCTCTAGTCCACGACTGGCCCCAGAGACTTCTTTATGCCTTTCCCCCATTCCCTCTGATACCCAGACTTATACAGAAAGCAATATTGTTGGGTTGCAAAATGATCCTCATTGCTCCTTACTGGCCTCGACAGATATGGTTTCCATTCCTGCACCATTACCTTCTCGATCAACCCTGGACTCTGAACCCAATTCCAGACCTCCTGGTTCATCAATCAGGCGGGTTGCATCAATCCCTAAAAACCCTCCAGCTCACAGATTGGTTGCTCCACTTCCAACCTTAGCCAGGCTGCCCAGCATTTCCCCAGCAGTCCGCGACATTATTGTGCCCTCTCACAGGTCTACAATGAGGAAAACTTATGCTAGCAAATGGAAACGTTTTTCTTGTTGGGCAAAGACTACGAATGTGGATCCCTTATCAGCCCCTGTCCACGAAATCTTGGAATTCCTAGCTCTACTGTTTCATTCCAAGTCCGTTGCTTCTACGATCAGGGTACAAATGGCGGCCATTTCTAACTTTCATGTTGGTTTTTCGAACTCTAACATTATGTCTCATAAGCTATGTACAGCTTTTTTGAGAGTGGCGACTCTTGTTAGGCCTCCAGTGAGAGATCCCCCTCCTCCTTGGGACCTTAATTTAGTCCTAACCTCCTTAATTCTGCCCTCTTTTGAACCAGCAGCTTCCTGCTCTATCAAGTTCCTATCTTTGAAGACACTCTTTCTAGTAGCTATTACTTCAGCCAGACGTGTCTCCGAACTTCAGGTGCTATGTGTTCGTCCTCCTTACTTGGTTTTTCATAAGGACAGGGCTGCTCCGAGAGCTAATCCCTCAATTCTCCCTAAAGTCTGCTCAGAAAGTAACTTAAACCAATCTATAGATCTTCCTGTGTTTTTCCCTAATCATACTAACAAGGAAGAATACAAACTACACCAATTGGATGTTCATAGGCAATTGTGCTTTTACCTGCACAGAACTAAAGTAGTAAGGAAATCGGACCAACTATTCCTCTCTTACGCCTCCGGCAAACAAGGTCTCCCAGTTTCAAAGGTTACCTTGTCCATATGGTTGTCGCACACTATTTCTTTCATTTATCAGTTAAGGAACAAAGAGTTACCTATTAAACCGAAAGGTCATTCGACTAGGGCCTTGGCCACCTCTGTAGCCTTCCAGTCTAGGTTGCCCATGGATTCCATCTGTGCAGCTGCCACATGGGCAAACCCTCATACCTTTATTTCTCATTACAAGTTGGATATGGTCTCCAGGAGCAGAGCTGACTTTGGTTCCACTGTTCTGATGAAGGCGAGATAGACAACTTAACATAAAGAAGTTATGTACCTACAATAATGTTCCATGTTAGTTGTCTTCATCTCACCTTCCTTCTTGCATCCCACCCTCCATTACCCTATCCTAGTGGATCGAGAGGAGGTTGTTTTTTTTTGTTCGGTTTCACTGGCTGTGTGTTCTCTTGTGTCCTTTTTTACTTAAGAGAATATGGCAGGTATAGTCAACTGGTTCTTGACTGATTTATTATATTGTTATGTTTGAAGTTAGCTATTTCAAACGAGATCTGGGTAGCTATCGCTAGGAATTATGGGATAAGGGGTAACTTCGAGCCAGTAAACAGCTCTCGAGCTATTAAAGATGGCCGAGTCGGAGCCGAGGATCGGCTCCGATCCCAACCAGCAAGAAGGAAGGCGAGATGAAGACAACTAACATGGAACGTTATGGTAGGTACATAACTTCTTTTTACTGAGAAGCCTTATGTTCAGCCAGTCTTTTATTCATTTCAGTCTCTGATTTCTGCAGTTTTATCAGCTCATATGAATAGGCACTTACAGTTTCTTCTAATGTTCATAGCATTTGACTTTTTAAACACCTGTGAGTCCATTTCATTTATTTTTCTCTGTAAATTACTGGAAGTCATCTAATCTCCTGTGTTAATGTTGAAACATGATTTTATTTTGTTTGTTTCTTAATAGCTGCAAGATTTTTCCCACTCAATGCTTCATCTTCTGTTCTGGTAGATTTCTTCTTACCTCCTCCAAATTTCTTCTTTGCTTGCATCCAGACAGTGCAATTACTGGCTAGTAACTGAATTTACCCAAACGGCCAACTTTTATTGCATTTTTTAAACAATTTCTCAGTTTTCACACTGAGAGTGATTTAATCAATCTGTTGATCAATGTGCAGCTATTTTTGTTGTCTCCAGAGAAAAAGGCATCTTTAGCGCAGGTGCAGTTGTTTCTCCAATTTCACAGCACAGTCGCTGATTAAATCATTTTTAAGCAAGGATGTTGCAATGCGTAACTTCCAAGAAAATGTCACGCTGACTGAAGCTGACAACCAATCAAGTTTAAAGCCAAATCCTAAACAAAGTTTGAATACGCCCCTCCATATTTCTGAAACCTAGAAGCATTATCTTCTGAACAAAGACATACATCTATATAAAATGATAACACTGATCCACAGCAAGCATCTCCAAATAAGAAATGTAAGTCAAGTGGTGATTACTACTACCAAAATGGAAATGTTCCATCTTCAAAAGTACAAACAGCTAAACTATTGAAGGGAAGCAACATATGCACTGTCAACCACAGCAGCAAAAGAACCACAGACTAACACTGATAGTCCGATAATATCAAAGACAAGAACTAGTGATATGTGAAGGACTAACCAAAACATTTTTTGAGAATAAAAAAAAAAAAAACTTGTAAATAACTTTAAACTGATTCATGCTAATATTATAAATGAACAGTGTATCAGAAGAAAGCTCAAGCAACCATCCGTTTCAATACTGAGCATAGAGGTTGGACAGGCATTTAATAACTAATAAAAGAAAGAATCTCCTTAATTTGTTGCATTCTTCTACTACCAATGTTTTTACGGTCTCAAATTAGTGAACCTGCATTTTTTTTTTACTGCTGAAAGCAGTAGTTCACTGATACCATGGAACAGTACAATCAAGTTTTATACTTTCAAACGGCTTTAATCACAGGAAAAAACACTACAGTTTCTTCCTTCTTCTAGCCCACCCCAGTACTTCACAATGTAGGTTAGACTTTTCCTACTTCCATTTTTATTATTGGTGAAGGTCCCAGACAAGGAGTACAAGGAATAAGGTCCACTTTGCCAGTGATAACACTTTAATCTGCTCGAGCTGTCAAATGCTAACAATGATTTTGACAGCATATTAGAAAAAGTCAGTATTAATAATTACCAGAGAGTTAAAATATTGATCACAATGCCAAAATCAGTTCTGGTTTACTGCCTTGGAAATCATACCAGTTTAGTGGTTAGCCTGGTTAACATTCCTGCATCACAGCAACAGCCCTGTGGTTCAGTCCTCATCTCTTGAGTACTATCCGAGAAGAATTTGCATGTGTTTATTTATTTCACATTTGTTACCTGGGTTAGTCCAACTGAGTTTGCAAACAAACCCATTTTCAGTGGAGACCCGAGAGGAAAGGCCCCAAGTAAAAATAAAGTGACAATATATAAATAATAACAATCACAATACAAAATAATTGTAAAAAAGAAAAGGTTATTAACTATTTACATTGCATTGATAGCAAGCAACCCATTTTCAGTGGAGACCCAAGGGAAAAAAGACCCAGCAAACAAAAGCAAAGATCAACTTACAGGACAAAAACTATTAAAAATTGCACTGCAAATATGAAATTGATTATAAAGAGAAAAACAGAAAAAAATTATGAACATTAAGGGTTGCACTGATAGCAGTGGACTAAAATTTACAACATATGAGACTAAAAACAAAAAGATAATTGTTGTTCAAAAGAAGGAGAATGTATAGACATTGATAGGAAGTGGGGGGAGATTGTGTGGAGAATGAGAGTGGGCTATAGTAGTAGAGCTGAGGGTTCAGGAGATTAGTTTAAGCAGAAGTTACTAACAAAGAAAGAAAGTTAGGAGATGCGAGACTACGACTACGTGTGGTCAATGCAATGGCGTAATTTCAAGTTTAGTAGGTGGGATTTAAGCTCTTTTTTAAAACAGGGAAAGGAAAGGTTGGATCTAATATGGAGAGGGAGTTTGCATGTTTTCCATATGTCTACGTAGTTTTCATCAGGAGCTACAACTCCCTTCCAGCTCTCCAAAGAAGGCTGGTTAACTGACTACTCGAAACTATCTAAACATGATGCATTTATCAGACTCTTGTAGCCTTGAACTTGGTTGAAGAGTGTGCAATGGGGCAATTCATTTAACAGGTACACACATGAATTTATTCTCACACTTCACAACACATTTCTTAAATTGGCAGTGTCCCTAAAATGATATTTATATTACTACTGGTAACAGTCTACTAGTTAAAATTTATCACCTCAAGAATGCTAAGGTCCTTGCAAGTACTGCTCAAAAACTATTACTAGTTGAATAATTAACATCGAAATTATTTACTGAACAGTTATCACTACACAGTGACAACTATTTTCTTAAAGTCTATGAATGATAAAAAAAACTGTTGCAGTAAAAGAGGACTAGGCACTTATTAACATATAGCTGGAATGCTCAGGGAGCTGGAGAAAAGCATTCAGTGTTTGTAACACTGCCAGCCCAGCTATCTGGAATTTTGTCAATAATCATACGTCATTTGTGAATATTAATATGATTCATATGCTAATGCTTGTCTTACAAATGTAAGAGAATGAGAAGTTATGTACTTACCATAACGTTCCATGTTAGTTGTCTTCTTCTCGCCTTCTTTCTTGCTGGATGGGTTCGGAGCCGAACCTCGGCTCTGACTCGGCCTAATACTAAAGCTCGACAGCTATTTTTGCCGGCTCTAGGCTATGCTATGTCCCATAATGCTAGGCGTCATATACCCAGATCTCGTTTGATAGCTAACACTATGGACATATATGTCCCACCACAACAGAGAATAATCCACCTAATCATATATACAAAAAAAAAAAAAAAAGAATATATATATAGATATATATATATATATATATATATATATATATATATAAACCCCTCTAGAAGAGCTAGCAAAAAAGAGGGAGCTAGCTGGGGATATAACTGAGGTGGCAATAACTCTCCAAAGGTACTCTAGATCTTCCCAGGCTAGGGGGATGGAGGGTGGGACGCAAGAAAGAAGGCGAGAAGAAGACAACTAACATGGAACGTTATGGTAAGTACATAACTTCTCAATGTTAAGTTGTCAATCTCGCCTTCATTCTTGCTGGATGGGACAGCGTCCCTAGCACCTAAATCCTGGGTGGCTCAATGGAACAAACTCTTGAGTACTGTGGAACCAAAATCAGCCCGACTTCTGGAGGCCATATCGAGCTTGTAATGAGAAATGAAGGTACGAGGAGAGGCCCAAGTGACCGCTGCGCAAATGGAATCCATCGGCAATCTTGCCTGAAAGGCTATTGAAGAAGCTAAAGCTCTGGTTGAGTGGGCTCTAGGCTTAGTAGGAAGTTCCCTGCTCCTCAACTGATAGACCAACGTGATAAGACAGGACAACCACCTGGACAAAGTTACCTTAGAGACCGTATATAACCAAAAATACACCGAGGTACCACACAATAGAGTCTTTATTACACAAAAAATAACAACAGTGGTGAGCGCTTTCGCAAAACTAATTGCTTCATCAGACAAGAAAATAAAACACTCCATTGCTTATATACAGATGGAACCATTGACTCAATCACTGATGTCATAGGTCAATTAAAGCATTAAAGCTATATAAAACTTATAAATGTATAAATGCAGAAAAGGCTACATATAGAGAAAACTGCATATAAAAGACACATAAAATACTGCATGTAAATGCATATAAAAACTGCATACAAAAACTATATACAAAACTGTTGGTAAAAGACGTAAGTAATGTGCATAGATATAAACTCCATAAATACTGCAGCTATGAAAAAATAAAAGGATAAAAATCTAAATCTAGTTATAAAATCTATCTACAATATGTATGTATAACTAAAAGTAGTCTATGTCTCTAAAATATGAATAAATAAAGTGTGATGGGTGTATGAGGTGCCTAAAATTAAACATGTTTGTGGCGTCTTGCTTTCAAAAAAGGAACCAAGGAAGTAGAGCCATTAGGGCCTGGATATTTATCTGCATTCAGTTTAATGATCCATCTCTGTTCACAGCTTTCAGTAAAGTTTTCTATATCCCCTCCTCTAATGTTTTTGTGTATGCGCTGTAGCACAAAAAACTTAAAAGAATGTAAATTATCTGTATTAATAATATGCTGGGCGAGTGCATTAGTGGGTTTCTTATTTTTGACATCACGAAGATGTTCTAGAATTCTGTCTTTAAGAAATCTATTTGTTTTACCTACATAAAACACCGGACATTTCTGACAAAAACAATAATAGACAACATCAGTGCTCTTGCAATCAGCATAGGTATTAAGCTGTAACTGAAAATGCTTGGTGGGGTGGACATAGGTATTTATACTGTAAATATAGGGGCAGGCACTGCATGACCTGCAAGGAAAAGTGCCCTGATGTGAAGAAGGGATGGCTTTCTTAGGCACATCCTTGTTACATAACTGCTTCTTGAGTGACGTATTGTTCTTGAAACTGAATAGTGGATCTTTACAGGTAATAACCTGCAACTGTGGTACCTCTTGTAGTAGGTGCCAATGTTTCTTAATTATGTCAACATATTGGTTGACGTCACTCGCAAACTGTAGCACTACTCTAAATTCATTATGTGGCCTAGAGTTTATGTTAGATGGATTATTACATGGAACTACCTCGTTGTTGTTAAAATAAGGTCTACATTTAGTTGATCTCATATGCCATGCATCAGATATAGTTTTATCAATTTCATCAGGTTGGTATCCTCTAGCTATAAACTCAAATTTTAAATTTTTTAATGCTAGTAATGCATCCTCATCATCATCATGTAATCTTAATGTCCTATAAACTTGTCCTTTTAATACATTTCTCGGGATGTGCCTGGGATGCATACTAGTTTTGTGTAGGTATGTGTTCTTTCTGGTTGGTTTGTGGAAGATGGTGTCCCACAGGGCTCAGTCCTTGGCCCCCTGTTGTTCGGCATCTACTTCTCAGAAGTACAGGCAAACATAGGAGGACTATGGCTGACAAAGTTTGCAGATGACTGCAAACTGGGCGCCATAGTGGAAAGTACATCGGACACAGATATCATTCAGAGGGGTCTCACGGAAACTGATAACTGGTGCCAGAGCCATGGCCTGAAGTTAAATGCCAAAAAATGTATAGTCATACCCTTCGGGAAAAACAAGGTAACCCCAAGCTACCATATAGGTGGCAATCCATTAAGCACAGAAGAGGTTATCAGGGACCTGGGGACCCAGGTTGACAGTGGCCTTTCTTTTGACACTCACATTGCTAAAGTGGTTAGAAAGACCTTCTACATTGCCCACCTGATCATGAAGGGATTCACCATCCAGATCAAGTGAGGTCATTGTTCCCCTGTACTCTTCACTTATCAGACCAATGATCGAGTACAATGCCCCATTCGGGATGCATCTCACCTGACACCTGCAACAATTGGAGAGACCCCAAAAGTTCCTCACCAAAAGGATAAAGGGACTCCAAAATCTGTCATATGCTGCCAGACTGAAGAAACTCCAGCTCTATTCAGTCGCATACCGCCTGCTCAGAGGTGACCTGTGCCTGACATACAAGGCCATGTCCAACCCGGAATTAATGGACATGCTCCACCTCAAAAAATCCAAATCTACCAGATCTACTAGAGCAAGCAACTTAAACCTTAGCACAGATATAAATAGGACATGCTGGAGGGATAGATTTGTCACCCAGAGACTCCCTATGCTGTGGAATAAAATCCCGATCCATGTGAGGCAGAGCACCTCGCTGGCTCTGTTCAAGAGAAATCTTGACCGGTGGATGGGAGATCGTAGGTTTACCCCGGGAATCATCTCTGTGTCACTGCTGGACAGAGGCACAACTAACTAATGGGCACAGTATTTTTTAACAAAAGGGGTGGCGTAAGCCACAAAACTTTGGGCTAGGCTTATAAATGCCTTAGGGCAGATAGCCTAGTATAAACCTATGAACCTATGAACCTATGAAAGCTGTGAACAGAGATGGATCATTAAACTGAATGCAGATAAATATCCAGGCCTTAATGGCTCTACTTCCTTGGTTCCTTTTTTGAAAGCAAGACGCCTCAAACATGTTTAATTTTAGGCACCTCATACACCCATTACACTTTATTTATTCATATTTTAGAGACATAGACTACTTTTAGTTATACATACATATTGTAGACAGATTTTATAACTAGATTTAGATTTTTATCCTTTTATTTTTTCATAGCTACAGTATTTATGGAGTTTATATCTATGCACATTACTTACGTCTTTTACCAACAGTTTTGTATATAGTTTTTGTATGCAGTTTTTATATGCATTTACATGCATTATTTTATATGTGTCTTTTATATGCAGTTTTCTCTATATGTAGCCTTTTCTACATTTATAAGTTTTATATAGCTTTAATGCCTTAATTGACCTATGACATCAGTGATTGAGTCAATGGTTCCATCTGTATATAAACAATGGAGTGTTTTATTTTCTTGTCTGATGAAGCAATTAGTTTTGCAAAAGCGCTCACCACTGTTCTTATTTTTTGTGCAATAAAGACGCTATTGTGTGGTACCTCGGTGTATTTTTGGTTATATATAGTTCTGGTTTTGTGCACCTGGGTTTTACCTGAAGCCGTTTCTCTTTTTATTCCTTAGAGACTGGTTGGCCTTGCTTCCCTTCTGCACAAGACAGGAAGAGCTGGTTTGATTTTCTCATCTGCTTAGTTCTATCCAGGTAGAAGCGTAATTGACAGTGAATGTCCAAACAATGTAACTTTCGTTCAGCTCTACTGGTGTAATTTGAGAAGAAGACAGGAAGATCTATGGTCTGATTCAGACTTTTCTCTGAGATTATTTTGGGTAAAAATGATGGATTAGTCCTAAGTGACACTCTGTCTTTGTGAAAAACAAGATAAGGAGGGCGAACGCAAAGGGCTTGAAGTTCCAAGACCCATCTTGCTGAGGTGATGGCTACTAGGAAGAGTGTTTTCCACGAGAGCAACTTCAACGAACAAGAACCTGCCGGCTCAAAGGGAGGAAGAATTAAACAAGACAGTACCAAATTTAAGTCCCACGGTGGGGGAGGGTCCTTAACCGGGGGCCTAAGTAAAAGGGTTCCTTTTAAAAAGGCTTTGCAAAGTTTGTGGGACATGATGCTGGTCTCTGACAAGCCAACGTGGAAATTTGCAATAGCTGCCAGTTGAACTCTGATGGTAGCTGAGGAGGAGCCCGATCAAAAGAGTTCTGCTACAAATTCTAGAACTGTCTGGACAGGAGCCGTAAAGGGGTCCACGTGTTTTTCCCCTGCCCAGACAGAGAAACGCTTCCATTTGCTAGCATAAGTCTTTCTGGTAGTAGACTTGTGATAAGCGAGGATGATATCGCAAACTGGTTGAGAGATAAGGGGAAGCCTGGCTAGGGTTGGAAGTGGAGCAACCAAGCTGTGAGGTTGAGAGATCGAAGGGACTGATGCAGCCCACCCGAATGATGGGTCAGAAGATCTGGCACTGGGTCCATTTGCCAGGGCTGCTCCAGTAGATGGCGTTGCAGGAACGGAAACCAAATTTGTCGAGGCCAGTAAGGGGCAATGAGGATCATCCTGGCTCTTAAGGCAGTCACTTTCTGGATTAATTGAGTAATCAAGGGAAAGGGGGGGAATGCATACAGAAGACCCCGAGGCCAATCATGAACTAGAGCGTCTCTGGGGGATAAGACCTGGGAGAGGGAAGAGGGTGAAGAAATCTGGGCACTTGCTGTTTAGAGGTGTTGCAAAAAGGTCGCAGCAAGGTTGACCCCACCTTCTGAAAATTCCTTCTGCTACTATCTGGTTGAGAGACCACTCATGAGGCATGAGAATGGCTCTGCTCAGTCTGTCCGCTATGACGTTGGACTTCCCGGGAATATGCGTTGCTACCAGAAACCATTGAGAAGAGATCGCCCATTGCCAAAGTCTGAGTGCTTCCTGACATAGGGGGTAGGATCTGGTTCCGCCCTGCTTGTTGATGTACCACACTACAGACATACTGTCTGTTTGAATTGCAAAAGTCCCGGTGGGTAGAGCTAAAAGTACCGCTCTCATTTCCAAGACATTTATGTGCAAGTGGTATTCGAAGGGTTGCCATGTGCCTTGGACTGTCCTGTCCTGAAAATGCCCCCCACCCGATCAGGGAGGCAACTATTGTCACAGTGGCAACAGCAGGAACAAGGACCACAGGTCTGCCCTGGTGTACCTGAGGGGAAACCGTCCACCAAGAAAGGTGTCTTTTGCATGACTGAGTGATTAGAATGGTGTGTGACACGGGGAGCTGCTGAAAGGACCACTGGGAAAATAGCATCCACTGCAGGATCCGCATATGAAAATGCGCTAGGGGGAGTAAGGCGATTGCTGCTGCCATGAGACCAAGAGTTTTTAGTACAAATCTGGCTTAGACTCTGCTCTCCTGTAATAGGATCTGAACATGGTTGCGAATGTCTGAAACTCTTTGTGTAGGTAGTTTTGCCGAGAGCTCCACTGTGTTTAAAACGGCACCTATGAAGGTAATAGACTGACAAGGCGACAATGCAGACTTTTCGAAATTTATAGAGATACCTAGCGCGTTGCATGTTTGTACAGCGTAATCTCTGGATTGGAGTAGTTGGTGCCTGGTGGTGGCAGTAAGGAGCCAGTCGTCTAAATATGGAAACACCTGGAATCCTTGTCATCTCAGGTGAGCCGCAACCACTGCCATGCATTTGGTAAACACCCTGGGGGCTGTGGTGAGGCCAAAGGGAAGGGCTCTGAATTGGTAGTGACTGGCTCCCAGCCGGAAGCGGAGAAACCTTCTGGAGCACCTGTTCATCTTGATATGGTAGCACGCATCCTGAAGGTCTACAGAGCACATCCAATTGTCCTGACCCAGAAAGGGTAGAATGGACTGTAGCGTGACCATCCGGAACTTCGTTCTTTGAACCGACTTGTTCAGCCTGCTGAGATCCAAAATAGGTCTCCAGTCCCCTGTCTTTTTTGCTACCAAAAAGAACTTGGAGTAGATTCCGGATCCTTGTTGGTCTGCTGGGACTGGCTGAATGGCCCTTTTTCTTAGCAGCTTTGAAATTTCTAGTGCTGCTAGATCCCTCAGACCGGGTGGAACGTCTGGAAGGGGCCCTTTTGGCTGTTGTGGGGTGTGAATAAAGGGAATTCTGTAACCCTCGGATATGATCGACCGTACCCATTTGTCTTGTGTTTAGAGGAACAGCTAGATGGAGACCACCACGATATAGAAATAAAAATAAAGTTGATTTATTTGTATAACAAGCGCTTTCACGTGCATCCAAGGCACGCTTCCTCAGGTTTATACAACTTCATTACAATAAGTAGCTTTTATATGCTACCAAATCATTCATCAAGCAATCTAGCTCAATTAATCAATAAGGACATTCATCAATTAAGCTTGCTAGAAGCTAGTACAATGAGATGTAGCAGTTTGAAAACAGAAGTAGATGAAATAGAAAGATACATATATATTAGTTCCTTAAAACATGAAACAATATTATCAAATTTTATAATATAGTAATAATACCTAAAACCTCTAGAAATAAATCATAAAAATATGTAAAAAAGAATAATACAAAACCTATCTAAAATAAACTTATATATTATCAAATATATTTAAATGTATTATATATATATATATATATATATATATATATATATATGCATAAAATATACTATATTTCATCATTTCAAAAACCAGTATTAAATATATTATATACATTATATATTATAAATTATACTTTCAATCATGTGCAGTTAAGACAGGTTTAATACTAATATATTGATTTAAACCTGGTTCAATATGTGCCATTAATCTCCAAATCCATTTTAGTTCCACAGTTTCTAAATAATTCACCCTGTCTCCTCCTCTCTTGTTAAGGCCTATCACTTGTAGAACTCTAAACCTGAAACTATGGTTAGGTTGAATAGCAACATGTTTGGCTAGAGCATTATTCAAATTTAACCTCCTGATGTCATATATATGGTTATATACTCGATCTCTTGGCCTTCTTGTAGTCATGCCCACATAAAATGCTGGGCATTGTATACATGTTGCTAAATAGACAAGATTAGTAGTTTCACAAGTGGCATAAAAATTAGGTCTATAAATATAATTGAGGGAGGGATGGACAAACTGATCAGCTATGTACTTACACGGGTCTACTTCTAATGACCGAAACGCCGATTCGCCGACAGTGAAATCACCGACACGAAACGACCGACAACGCACAAACCCGACAACGCGAAACACCGAACACCATAACACCGACACACTACACGGAAACAACACAGTACACTACAACACATATCCACTAGCCCTAACCCAAACCCTAACCCTAAGGTCCGACACTACCGCACTCTCCTACCTGCACCCTAACCCTAACTCACTTACACACCAACCCCAAGCTCCGACACTACCGCACACTCTCCCTACCTGCACCCTAACCCTAACTCACTTACACACCCCAACCCCAAGCTCCGACACTACCGACACTCTCCTACCTGCACCCTAACCCTAACTCACTTACACACCAACCCCAAGCTCCGACACTACCGCACACTCACCTATCACACACCCTAACCCTACATCCCTGAGTATTGCACACTTACCTGTCCGCTCCCTACTCCTAAATCCCTCACTATCGCATACTTACCAGGTCGCGCTTACACATTCCCCTTGTCGGTCTTCCGTCTGTCGGGATTCAAGCGTGTCGGTCAACTGCGTTGTCGGTCGTTTCGTGTCGGTGATTTCACTGTCGGCGAATCGGCGTTTCGGTCATTAGAAGTAGACCCACTTACACATGTTGCATTTATTACATGGAAATGTGCCATATCTACATGGAAATGTGCCATATCTAATGTGCCATATCTTAAAATTCGCTTGTCTATACTACTAATTAATGGACCAACTTTATCAATACACAGGAGTCTTTTTAAATTCTTACTGTTCCTATACCTAAAACTAGGTGTTGTCCTTATTAGTCTATGACATCTGCTATCTACAAATGAATTGGTAGTGACTGGCTCCCAGCCGGAAGCGGAGAAACCTTCTGGAGCGCCTGTTCATCTTGATATGGTAGTACGCATCCTGAAGGTCTACAGAGCACATCCAATTGTCCTGACCCAGAAAGGGTAGAATGGACTGTAGCGTGACCATCCGTAACTTCGTTCTTTGAACCGACTTGTTCAGCCTGCTGAGATCCAAAATAGGTCTCCAGTCCCCTGTCTTTTTTGCTACCAAAAAGAACTTGGAGTAGATTCCGGATCCTTGTTGGTCTGCTGGGACTGGCTGAATGGCCCTTTTTCTCAGCAGCTTTGAAATTTCTAGTGCTGCTAGATCCCTCAGACCGGGTGGAACGTCTGGAAGGGGCCCTTTTGGCTGTTGTGGGGTGTGAATAAAGGGAATTCTGTAACCCTCGGATATGATCGACCGTACCCATTTGTCTTGTGTGAGGGAATGCCAGGCTTCTGGTTACAGTGATAGTCTTCCCCCGACTGCCTCCGAAGGTGGACAGTCAGGCAGCTCCTCAGGGGTGCTGGAAGGGTTTGTCAGAGAAAGATTCTCTGCTACCCTGATTCTGCGGACCCCCCCCCCCGCCCCTTGGGCGGCATCTATTATTGTTCCCTCATCTGCCTCTGGGGGGAAGCTCACCACGTGCGTCAGGCAGTACTCCCTGAGGTTTGCGGAACCACATTTTCCTACCTTTCTGACCCTTAGGGTATGGTCTAAAAGGGGTAGAAAAATGGACTCCTACGGCAGAGAGAGTTCTTGCCTTCCTGCTCGCACCTGGTCAATGTATCCTTCACTTGAGGTCCAAACTGCTCGCACCTGGTCAATGTATCCTTCACTTGAGGTCCAAACTGCTCGCACCTGGTCAATGTATCCTTCACTTGAGGTCCAAACAAGGCAGAACAGTCAAAGGGGGTGTTAGTGAAGGATGCCTTGAAGGGGTCGGCAAAGTTGCAAAGCCGCATCCAGGCGTGTCTCCTTAGAGCAACGCCCGTGCCTGCAGCCCTACTCACTCCATCGGCGGCATAGGAAATGAGCCACATGGAGGAGTTTACAATAGAGTTCAGGGTCCCTAGCTGGGAGTTGATCTTTTCCTGAGACCCTGCAGCTGATGGGTCCTGTAAGGTAGCACCTAGTTCTTTGAGAAGGTCTCTCTGAAGACGGGTGAAATGGCACAAATAATTCAGTGAACGCATGGCAAGGGTCGCTGAAGAAAACATCCGCTTGCCGTACACCTATCCATAATCCTAGATTCCTTATTAGGAGGATGGACAGGAACTGAAGGGTCAGCCAACTCCTTCTTAGTGGCCGCCGCCACCACCATGGCATCAATGGGGACGCCCTTAGTGAGAAACTGCTTGTCCAAAGGGGCTGTAATAAATTTTGTGGGCCTCCGGGGAGTTGGTTCCATAGTATCCGGAGCCGTCCACGCCTCCCGAGCCACCACCTTCATGAGTGGGTCGAAAGGCGGGGACACCCAGGAGGTGGAAGGGCGAGAACTGAACGCGTCCAGGTACACCGACTCGTCCTCGGAAGGGTTGAGTGCAGACCAGTTCCCCCTCTGTTTAAGGATCTCTAGGATGTCAGAAAATGAGACATCCTCATAGGAGGACCTTGGGGACCCTTCCGAATCATCCAGGTCAGTGTCAGATGTCACTGACTCCGGGCAGTCCACATGCTTCCTCTTGCATGTCCTCTTCCGAGGGGGCTCCCCTGCAGGATCAGGGGAGGCGTCAGAAGAGGAGGATACGCCCAATGGGGTGACCTGGAGTGTTGGTTCTCCACGCTTGGGTTCGGGAGGGTAGGCAGAGGCCGAAGCAAGCACCATGGAAGGAGGGGCCAATGGGGCCGACCGTGGCACTAGTATAGGAGCCAGCACGCTCTTCATGACCTCAAAGGTGCCCCTATCAGGCAGAGAGGATGGACCCAGCTCTGAAGAGATGAGAGCTCCTCCCAGCACCGAGAGGGACGGCTCCGAGGCAGATGTCGGGGCCGAACTCACCTGCGCCGATGCTCCGAGTGGGAGAACGGGGTCGGACAAGGGTCTGAAGCCACTCGCCCCCTCGGAACCGATGAGGGAGTCCCAGCACCCGGATCCCTCCAAGGACAGAGCCAATGAAGGGATCAGAGCTGACGAAGGAACCGATAAGGGTGGAATCGATTCCGACGCCCCCACGGTACCAACCCCGACGGCCTCTGGCTCCAAGCTCGAAGGAATAGTCGGAGGAGGAACTGGAGCAGGTGTTGGGGAAGCCGCTGTCTGTTGAGACGGGCAATGCAATAACTGGGCGAGTGCCTGCGACTTCAAAAGCCTACAGACTACCCTCTCGAGGTCGTGGTCCGAAAGCCTGAAAGATCTAGAGGAGTGAGACCTGTGGCTCCGCTCCGACAGCAAAGGGGATTTCGGAGATGACCTGACTGACTCCAAAGAAGGAGATCGGGAATGCTTTCGGCTTGGAGACATCTCCGACACCAAGGTCGGAGCCGACTGAGGCCTCAATGTATCGGTTCCAGCTGGAACAGACGAGGCAGACAAAGGTCCACTCGGCACCGGCTCCAGACATGGAGCCGACGGTTTGGTGGGCTTAGAAGGTTTTCCTGACAGAGGCTTGGTAGGAGAACCTTCGGGCTTTAATAAGCCCCTTAGGATGAGCTTAATTCTGCATTCCTGCAGGACTCTTGGGCTAAAAGCATGACAGATGGAACAAGAGTCCTGCAGGTGCATAGGGCCCAAACAATGCACACAAGAAGTGTGACCGTCTGTCAGAGACATCTTCTGACAGCACGAGTCACACTTCTTGAATCCCGATATCTTGGTATCCTTAGACATGATACCACAGGATCGGGACAAAAAAGTCTAGACAAGTATACCAGACACAACAAACACACACACAACACTTGAAAAGACACTCTCAAAGTTACTACAACACAACAAAATTCCACACACACACACTACTGACTGGAACCTGTACAAAAACTACTATAAAAGGGGGTGGGGAAAGGCTTAACCACCTTAAGGGTGGAAAAGAGTAAGGAAAACTATTAATAAAGGGGGGGGGGAAGACCAGCCGAGAGACTACTAGAAAAGATCTAAGGGAAAAATATCTATCAAAAACTAGTTGTAAATATAAAAAATCTTAAATACGACCTGGAGCCGGTGAAAACGCAACCTCGTAGCTGAAGCAGCAAAGGAGATCTGGGTATATGACGCCTAGCATTATGGGACATAGCATAGCCTCAAGCTGGTAAAAATAGCTCTCAAGCTTTAGTATTAGGGCGCGTCGGAGCCGAGGTTCGGCTCCGAACCCATCCAGCAAGAATGAAGGCGAGATTGACAACTTAACATCAAGAAATGATGTACTCGCCATAACGTTCGATGTATGTAATCCATCTCACCTCACATTCTTACCCGTGGGTTCGGAGCCGTACCTTGGCTCCGACTCGGCCATACTCTAGCTCGAAGTCTTCAACTGGCTCGTGGTTAAGAGGTATCCCATGTTGCACTGCTCCCTTTCCCCAGATCTTGTTTGCTGCAAGCTCAGGCAATCACACCCCACACACACAACACATAGAGAGGAAGAATCAGCCCAACAACAAAAGGAGAACTGAAACCAAAACTAACCTCTAGGCCCTCCAGGAGAGGGAAGGCAGGAGGGTAAGTAAGAATGTGAGGCAAGATGGACTACATACATCGAACGTTATGGTGAGTACATAACTTCTTGATGTTATGTAGTCCAATCTCGCCTACATTCTTACCCATGGGACAGCGTCCCCAGCACCTGAACCTTGGGCGGCTCAGTGGAAAATACTCCTGAGTACTGTGGAACCAAAGGAAGATCTGCCTCTGGATATCAAATCCAATATGTAGTGACTGATAAAGGTGTAAGGAGATGCCCATGTAGCCGCAGCACAAATATTATCCATAGACATCCTGGCCTGAAATGCCATAGAGGTAGATATTGATCGTGTAGAATGAGCCTACACCTTAAAAGGCAATTCCTTACCGCTTGAGGCATAAATGAAGGAAATACAACTAGAGATCCATCTGGATAAGGTTACTTTAGAGACAGGAGACCCAAGTCTATTGTCTGAAAACGAGACAAATAGCTGATCTGATTTGGATGGAATTTGAATTCTGCCTTATTAGAAAATTCTGGGAAAAACACAGGCAGCTCAATAGACTGGTTGAGGTTAATAACCAAAGCAACCTTTGACATAAAGGAAGGATTTGGTCTGAGGGAAACCCTATCCTTGTGAAATACCAAGTAAGGAGGTCTAACTGACAAAGCTTGGAGCTCAGAGACTCGCCTAGCTGAAGTGATGGCTACCAAAAAGATGTTCTTCCATGACAAATATTTCAAGTCACACGTAGCTGCAGGCTCAAAGGGAGATGAAGTGAGACACTGTAGCACAAAACTGAGGTCCCATGGCATTACGGGATCAAAGACTGGGGGTCGAAGCATCATAGTGCCCTTTAAAAATGCCTTACAAAGTCTATGCGCCATTAGACTGGGTTCATTAGCGACATGAAAGGTGGAGATAGCCGCTAACTGAATTTTAATGGTTGCTGCAGCTGACCCCTGACTGAAAAGTATGGAGAGAAATTCCAAAACTGATGAAATTGGTGCAGTGTAAGGGTCAATCTGCCTTTCATGAGCCCAGATGTAGAATCTTTTCCATTTACTGGAATAAATCTTCCTAGTCGAAGGCTTATGGGAAGAAGACAGGATATGAACTACTTCCTGAGAAAAGTGATGAAGCCTGACTAGTGATGGAACTGGAGTAGCCAAGCTGTCAACTGGAGTGGTCTGAAGAGAGGGATGGAACTGCCCTGAGATATGAGTCAATAGGTCTGGCTGTGGGTCCAGAATCCAGGGGTTTTCCATGAGATAGGGATGGAGAAAGGGGAACTAAATTTGACGAGGCCAGTGTGGAGCAATCAGAATCATTCTGCTTCCCAAGAATTGTGCTTTCTGAATGACCTTTGCTATCAGAGGAACAGGTGGGAAGGCATAAAGTAGACTGGAGGGCCAATCATGAACTAGAGCATCCCTGGGTGTCTCCCCCTGAGGGGGGATGAGGGTGAAGTAGCTGTTGCACTTGGCATTGAGGGGACTGGCAAATAGATCGCAGTAAGGCTGACCCCATCTGTGGAAAATCTGCTCCGCAACCTGCTTGTTCAGGGACCACTCGTGAGGCATTAGAATAGCTCTGCTCAACCTGTCGGCAATCACACTGGACTTCCCCGGAATGTGGGTTGCCACAAGAAAGCATTGGGAAGACACTGCCCACTGCCACACTCGAATAGCCTCTCTGCAAAGGGGATACAACTTGGCTCCCCCCTGTTTGTTCAGATACCATACCACCGGCATGTTGTCCGAGTGGATTGCAATTGTCCCGAGAGGAAGAAAGCTCTGGAGTGCTTGCAATGCTAATAGCACTGCTCTCATCTCCAAGACATTGATATGCAAATGTATCTCGTGCTCTTGCCACATGCCTTGGACTGTCCTGCCGAGATAATGCCCCCCTTCACCTAATCGGGGAGGCATCCGTGGTCACCGAGGCAACTTGAGGAGGTGGAACAAAAGGCTTTCCCACATTGAGATTGCTAGTCTGAAGCCACCAGTGTAGATCCTGCTTGCACTTGTCTGTAATCATAATAAGATGGGGAAGCAGGTGTTGTAGGGACCACTGAGCAAAGAGCAGTCACTGGAGCCTCATGTGTAGTCATGCAAGAGGGACTAGCATAATTGTGGCAGCCATTGTCCCTAACAATTTGGAACCATTTTTGCCTTTACCTTTTTCAGTGGAAGCAACGCGTAGAACTGTTGTTGCAAAACCTGAATTCTTTCTTGTGGTAAGAAAGCCCTCATGAGCACGGTGTCTAACTTGGTGCCTATAAAGGTGACACGCTGCGAGGGCAACAAGGCAGACTTTTCCCAATTTAGTGTGATACCCAGTCATTGACACAGTGCAATGGTGGCGTCCCTGGTCTGTAGTAGTAGATCACTGGTGGTGGCAGACAGGAGCCAGTAGTCTAGGTATGGAAACACTTGGAATCCCTGATGTCTCAAGTGAGCTGTCACCACTGCCACACATTTGGTGAACACCCTGGGGGCTGTGGTGAGACCAAAGGGCAGGGCTCAAAACTGAAAATGACCGGCTCCCAGTCGGAAGTGTAAATGATTTCTGGATGCCCTTTCCATCTTTATATGGTAGTAAGCATCCTTGTGGTCGATGGAGCACATCCATACTTCTTTCCCCAACAATAGGAGAATAGACTGTAAAGTGACTGTTTGGAACTTGGACTTTTTTTACATGGAGGTTCAAGCGGCTGAGATCCAAGACGGGTCTCAGGTCCCCTGTTCTTTCGGCACCAAAAAGAATCTTGAGTAAGTCCATAATCCGTGCTGGTCTAGGGGGACATGCTGGATGGCTCCTTTTGCTAGCAGCTTTTGAACTTCTGAAGCTGCAGAATCCCTTTGACTGGGTGGAGCATCTGGGATTCTCTTGGTTGGCGGGGGATGAGAAGAGAAGGGAATATGATATCCTCCGGAAATTATTTTTAATACCCATTCATCCTGGGTGATGTCTTGCTAGGCTTCTGGGTATAGCGAAATGCGATATCCGACTGGCTCTGGAGAAGTGCAGTCAGGCCTCCCATCAGGAGCGCTGGTAGGAGGAACCACAAAAGAAATTGTGTTCCCCCTGGTTACGCAGACCTCCTCTGCCTCTAGGGTGGTGTCTACCTGGGTTAACACCCCCTCCCCTGCCTCTGGAGGGGGAATCACTTTGTGCATCTTGAAAAAACCTCTGCGGCTTTCTGAACCACATTTTCCCACCCTTCTGGCCACTGGGATAAGGTCTAGAAGGCATGGAAAAATGAACTCCCACGGCAGACAGGGTTTTTCCTTCCTAGTGAGAGTATCCTTCACCTTGGTTCCAAACAACAACGAACCATCAAAATGGGGCATTGGTGAATGTAGACTTGAAGGTCTCTGTGAAATGACACAGGCGCATCCAGGAGTGCCTCCTAAGAGTCCTGAACTCGCTGCCCTACTCGCCCCGTCGGCTGCATGCGAGATCAGCCTCATGGAGGAGTTAGTAATGGAATTTAGGGTAGACATCTGGGCAATGACCTTCTGAGCCACTGCGTCAGAAATGTTACACTGCAGAGACTCTCCAAGCTCTTTTAGGAGATCTCTTTGGAGCCATGTAAAATGTGACAAATAGTTCAGCGACCGCAGAGTAAAGGCCGCTGAAGAAAACATACGCTTCCCATACCGGTCCATGGTCCTTGACTCCTTGTTAGGGGGGACGGACGGTAGATGAAGTTTCAGCTAGTTACTTCTTGGTGGCCGGTGCCACCACCATGGCATCTACTGGAGCACCCTTTGTGAAAAATTCCTGGTCAGCGGGGGCGGACAGAAACTTGTTGGGTCTCCCGGGGACTGGTTCCACAGTGTCAGGGGTTTCTCACACCCTTCGACAAACATCGAGGAGTTCATCGAATGGGGGAGAAACCCAAGAGGTGGAGGGTTGAGACCCAAAGGCCTTCAGGAACACAGACTCCTCCTCAGAGGGAGATTTGGAGGGCCAGTCGTCTCTCTGTTTCAAGATCTCCAGGATATCTGAAAAAGAGATATCTTCAGAGGACGACTCGGGGGGACCCCTCTGACTCCTCGAGGTCGGTGTCCGAAGTGATAGACTCATCCTGGGAGCTGATGTGCTTCCTCATGCACACTTTTTCTGGGGGGCTCCTCAAGCAAACACTCTGGGGAGACCTCAGAAAGTTGGGGACCACTCATGGAGGTATCCTGAGGCCTTGGGTCTCCGCTGTCCAAGGACAGAGGGTGATAAGAAACTGATACCGGTGCTGGAGGGGGTAGAGTGTTGGTGCCATCAGATGCAGCTGAGGACCTGGCCAGCATGCTCCACATGACCTCGAAAGCTGATCCCCCTGGCTCCGAAGAATAACCAGCCATGGAAGCCCTTGGAGCTGAAGGGATAAGGTCAGAATCCGAAGCAGGGCCCAAGCTCACCCATGCTGAAGCACCAAGCGGGAGGCTCGGAGCCAAAGAAGATCAACCTGAGACATCTCCCTCGGGCCTGACCAAGGAACTATGAGCCCTGGACTCTGCACACGGGGTCGGAGTGGAGATCGGAACTGAGATGCCAGAATGGGCTACAGGAGCCAACGCAAAGGCATCAGACGGAACAGACAAATCTGGCTCCGAAGGCTGAGAAAGGCTTGGAGGAGGAACATACAAGGATGGATGGGTGACAGGCTCCGGGGCCGATTGGGCTGGAGCCGAAAACAATTTGGCCAGCACCAGTGATTGGAGCAGTCTCTGTACCACTCTATCCACATCATCGTCTGAGAGAGTCCTGGAGGACCTAGAGGATAAGGTTAGAGATCTGGACCTCCCTACAGAAGGAGACTTGCGAGAATGAGAAACAGGTCTAGAAACTGGAGACCGGCTCCAAACAAGTATTTTCATCACTGGCCATGAGAGACTGGGAGCCGATGTTGACTTGGTCATTTCACCTACTTCCTTCGGCCCCGAAGCCAATGGAGCCGAGGAAGCTGAAGTAGACTTGGCAACTTTCTCTGGCAGCTCCGATAAAACTGACAGAGCCAGAGAGCGTTTTTTTATTTAGAGGTCTTGTCTGCTTTAGAGGGAGAGACTTAAAACTGGAAGTCCTCTCCAAGTCTTCTTTGAAAGAGGGTTTCAGTAATCCCTTTAGAATTAGTTTGTTTTTCCTCTCTTGAAGAACGTGTGGGCTAAAGGCGTGACAGAACACACAGGATTCTTGGAGGTGGATAGCCCCCAAGCATATACACACACAGAGTGCCCATCAGTAATAGACATTGTATATCCACACATCACATTTTTTGAAGCCTGAATGCTTGTGTTCTTTTGTAACCTTAGACATATTGGTATGACACTGCACACAGTATCAGCAGACAAACCTGACACCAGCAACAGAAAAACATGGGAACTATGTCTCTAAATTAACAGTCATAGAACAATAAACACCACAGGGAGAAAGGACCTCTAACTTAAATGGCCCTGACTAACAAACAAGGGAGGACTAGGTCCTCTTATTTAAATGGCCCTAGCCCAAAGGGACGGGGCAACACTGGAACAAGCACACACAGGGAAACTGGAACACACACAATTAGAAGGGAGGACTAGGTCCTCTAACTGAAATGGGCCTAGCCCGTAAAAAGGGAGAAATGCAAACAGGACACCAAGACAAAAAGCCCAACAGGCTACACAAACATTTTTTTTACCACAAAACCGAGACTAGCTATGAAAATAACTTTTGGAGCAACAAACTACTAAAAAGTAGAAAAAGTTATACTTAGCCACGGCCAAGAGCGAGACCACGTCTGAGTTGTACGAGTGGAAAACGAGATCTGGGGAAAGGGAGCAGTGCAGCATGGGATACCTCTTAGCCACAAGCTAACTGAAGACTTTGAGCTAGAGTATGGTAGAGTCAGAGCTGAGGTTCGGTTCCGAACCCACGGGTAAGAATGTAGGCAATATTGGACTACATAACATCTATATGTTATGTGTATATTAAATTACTGGTGTATATGTGTGTGTTGAACATGTTTTTTACAGTACTGAGCTTCAAAGATGCATCCACAGTATACCCTACTGAAAAATAACAGAAATGTATATAAACTATATACCTGTGCAAATGTATGTTTTAAAGGTAGAAGCTGGAACATAGAGTTAATTTGCAAAACGTCAAGAAAAAAGAAAATAAGTTGAAATTTAAGTGTTTTACAATTGTGTTATCTGCCAGTTTCAGCTCAGCAGCAGACACAATGTCTAGAGCTAGAAGTTTCTATATTGTCTTGAAACAGAAATAATTATTAGGTTTCAAATGTAAAAGTGTTTTATTGTTTTATGGCTTCCATGTTCTGCAAACTTCTGAGAGATATGTACTTCTCACACAGAGATGTTAAAATTCTGTTAGTATCTGTTTAGCCTAGGAACTGAAGTCAGGTGACAAAGAAAATAAGTTGAAATTAAAGTGTTTTACAATTGTGTTATCTGTCAATTTCAGCTCAGCAGCAGACACAATGTCTAGAGCTAGAAGCTTCTATATAGTCTTGAAACAGAAATAATTATTAGGTTTCAAATGTAAAAGTGTTTTATTGTTTTATGGCTTCCATGTTCTGCAAACTTCTGAGAGATATGTACTTCTCACACAGAGATGTTAAAATTATGTTAGTATCTGTTTAGCCTAGGAACTGAAGTCAGGTGACAGAGTGATGTCATCCAAGCTAACCAAGTAGTAATGTTTATTATTAATTTAAGAACTCTCTCACAGAGAGAGACTAGGCATTTTGTATCTTGTCTTGGACCTAGAAACATCCACTCAACACTTCTGCCTGCGCGTTGTCTGTAAGACTTTGGGCGTAGTATCTCTCTTAGAGATAGATAGGAATATAGTAAAGATTAGATTACATGTTTTCTGTATTTATTTGAGACTGCCCTGCAATGTTGTTTTAAAATATTTCCTGTAATTTTGAACTCTGCTGTCACTGTGTTGCATTATTGAATATTGTCTTGTTCTTTTATTATTAAATATATTTAAACCTTTCTTTGTGGCTGACATTTGTGACACATATTTAAGCTCTTAGAGCACTTGCATATGTATTTGGTGACACTGTGCAGGCGACTCCTAATAGCATGGCGCTTGATCAAAAACCACCATTTGGATAACAGTAACATTACACAGAATTGGTCACCCATTGGTAAGCACCTTAAAGTAGCTGATAAGGGGTTCTGGTGGCAGTGATAACTATCTTATAATCTGGGTATAAGGGGACATAGCTAGTAAACCTGTGCCAGCCCTTCCCAGGTGTATGTTTGTGTATAAATCAAATCTCAAAGTGTGTGTGTGCGTGTGTGTGTGCGCGCGTGTGTGTGTACGAAGCACTGGTTGGACAGAGAGAGTGTTGGTAGGACTTGGCTTGGAACCCCAGCTAAGGACTCAACTCTATAGCTGTGCCAGTGGGGAGTCTTATTGAGGATCCGGAGGGAGAGAGAAAAACCAGACACAGACTGACTGATCTCTGTGTGCTCTTAAGGGAAATTGTACTTTACCATTGTGTGTATTTGTAATCCTTCAATTGTGTACATCCCTCACTGTTGGCAGTGGTGAGAACTGAGGCTCCTTGATTAGTGGGCTAGTGCAGGGGCGTCACTGTGTTACACTGCATAAACTAGGTTCATGCAGGATGTTCAATGACTGCATAATGCAGCTATGCCCTACAACATTAAAATTAAACACTTTAATAATGCCTACAGAGTATAATGCAATTAAAATAAAACTGAAACAAAGTAAATGCAGTTTATTTACACTGCACGAGTTGTTACCAAACTCAGAAGCTGCATTCTTTACTATAGTCATCTACAGATTTACATCATCCCTGCTTAAAGTGATTTAGTCAACCGTCTAAAGAAACTTTAACCAGGAAGGAATAGCAATTGCAACTTTACCAAATGCAGTGTCACATTATACTATTTCTAGTGCAGAAAGCTAGATTTTTATGCTGTATTTTAAGACTGTCCCTCTCGGACTTTCTTTGAGATGCAACCTCACTTTTTCTTTCTTTTTTTAACACATTTACTGAATTATCACTTGTGACACACGCAAACTGACATTTATACAAAAGTAATCAAACTTTCTTGATATACTGGGGAGTCACATAATGAAAAAGGAACACAACATTCCTGTACTCAGACAGCTTAAAATCTACAGTAGTATACAGGCTAGTATATATGTGCAGGCACAGGAGATTTGCCCTTCATGTAACCATACAGTCAATTAGACACTGCAGGCAGAATTCCTTATATGGAAACTAACTGTATCAGCTATACCACTAAAACCACAATATAAATGCCTGTAGATCTAAGAGTTAACTTGTCTTATTTATCCACAACACTTTCTAGTCACATATAAATACCACCCATGACATTATTTTGTGAAGTTACTATGTAGAAAAAATAAGCATATAAGAGAAAATAAAATATCCAAAAAATTACACTTATTTCACAAAATAAACTTTAATCACAATATATAAAATACAGCTAGTAATGACACGTTGTGAAAAATAAAGATGACTGTACATCTATCTGATACAATTTAAATGAAAGGTGAGGTTTCAACAGTTTCTCCAACAGAATACAGCAAGAGATTTCCAGTAGCTTACTAATATTTACAGGTAAGAGTACACATATGAGCGGAACATTCACAAAGCTGCCATTTGTTTTTGAACATGAACAAAACAAAACAGATTTAAAAAAAATAAATATATTCCTACCAGTTGCAAAGGGAATCTCTCTAGATCATGCATACATAGCATGGAGTCAAGGCTGAGGCACCTAAACCAGTATACTGTGTAAAAAGATAAAGAAGGTACTAACATGACCAAGGGAAAAGAGCGACTGCTGAATGTTTGAGAACTGTTAAAACTTGCTCTTTCGTGGACTGCAGTTAAAGTGTGAAATACATATAAACTGTGAGACTGCAGTACTCTGATGTACAGCAATTACAAAAAAAAAAAAAAATTATATATATATATATATATATATATATCTATATATATACATATATATATATATATATATATATATATATATATATATATATATATATATACATATATATATATATATATATATATATATAGAGAGAGAGAGAGGGAGAGAGATTACACACACAAAATATATGCACACATTTTTGGTAAGGATGCGAGAGGGACTTGCAGTACTGAGTCTTATATTTCTAAAAGGGATCCATGGGGACAAATATTTGTTTTAAAATACCTGGTCAGATGTTACTGTAAAGCATGCAGTTCTGGAACTGATACAGACTAGACTCTAATCAAATGGGTGCCAGACCAGACATCATTGCATATATGACAATCTAAAGAGGTGACAGCACACCATAACGTTGGCATTTACTGCCTCCAGTCCTGCTGAGATTTATTAAAGAGATTTGATTACTGAAAGAAAAAACTCAAAAGAATGACTTCTTGTTCTGTGAAAGACTTAATATTACTAGGACCAGCAGGTTGATATACTGCTGTCATAATGGGACAAACAGGATTAAAATTCAATGACCATAACAATATACAGAAACAGAGATACATAACCATCATTGGGAATGTTACCCTTACCATGTGCATTGGAAAAAGTGTTCAAATGGTAAAATAAAAATGGACATTCCATATATATAAAAATATGGGGTCTATATTAGTTTGCCGAAATGTGATTTCAGTGAACACCTAATCATCAACCACAATTCAATGAAAATCACTTCCAAGAGGCGCTGAATTTACCAAGGGCAAAGAAGTAGGTGGCCAACTACACAACTTTGCCCTTTTCTCCACTGTATTGTGATCTTGGAGTTGGTACATACAGTTGAGGGGGTGAAGCCCCCCACTTGGGTGGGTTTGATTTACTTAGATGTTGGTCCTTTGTGCTGCAAGGCAAGTATTTACTTGCCTTTAGCAAATTCAGGTAATTGCGGAAGTGATTTTCTCTGGATAGGGGACGATGGTTAAGTGTTCACTGAAATCACATTTCGTTGAACTAATATAGACCCGTAAATCTGTATGTATGTGGATCTACTCCAGAAGCTCAAAGTTTCAAAACTTCAAACTTCAAATGGCCGAGATCATAAGATCGAAGTTTTGAAACTTCGAAAACATAAAAAAAAAATAAAAAACATTTTTTTTTTTTACATTTTTGTAGGGAGACAAGCCCCGGTGGTGCAGCAGTAGCATTGTTGCCTCACGGCAAGAGGTTCTCCCATTCGCTTCTCGGTTGAAGTGCGGGGAGTGCCTTCTGTGTGGAGTCTGCATGTCCTCCTCGCGGTTGGGTGGGCGTTCGAAAGACATGCGTAAATGGGCATGCCTTCGTTGAATGTTGAACGTCGAGCTGGCACCTCGGCGTTCGTGAAAATCTACTGCCAATCATTAGCAGACCGGAGTTCCGCTGTGGCGACCCCTAACCGGGAAAAGCCAAAAGACAATGCGCACACACACACAGTAGGGGGGCAAGCCCCCCCTGCACCCCCACACCCCCTGCTAAATAAATATACCAACTCTGAGATTGCACTACAGTAAGTAAAACAGTAAAGTTCCCATTCCGCACTGTATGGCAATCTCCACTCAAAACTTCGATCTTATGGTCTCAGCCGTTTGAAGTTTTGAAACTTCCAGCTTCTGAAGGGGATCCATGTACATAGATATATTTTATATATACTGTATTTCCCTGAAAATAAGACCGGGTCTTGTACTCTTTCCCGCCGAAATACGCATTAGGGCTTATTATCAGGGGATGCCTTATTTACCCCCCCCCGTACAACAATCTACACTTATTAATGTATTCATGTACACAAACTGATATTTATTTGGTAACCCAAAAATGAACGAATAAACAGCAACCAAAAAGACCAGGAATTCCAATCAACTGGAAGGATGTGCCACAGCAAACTCACTCACAATACTGAAATCCACGCTATACGATTGGTAAAAACGCGATCACCACAGCAATAATGGATACTTTTATTGTATAAAGCACAGATGAAACACGTATTAACCTAGGTTTCATCCGATATGACGAACATCTTCAGAATGATTGGAATTCCTGGTCTTTTTGGTTGCTGATATTTATTTGGTACTTTTCCATTATTGGGCAACAGTTCTAGGTAACGCATTAACAATTGTGTGAGAATTCTACATAAACAGTGCAACAAACATTTCAACTTCAGAATATCTACCCCTTGGCTTTCACAGTGAAATATTTCATACTTAACAGAAAGTGCAGAAAAATCTCAATAAATGCATATTGGAGGAGGGGGATAAAACAGGTGAATAACTGCCACTTTTTGAGTGGTGGTGCTTTCTTTATTCCTTACCCAAACCATAAGAGAAGAAAGATGGAAAGTCATAAAAATGAAGTCTGGGAACTAGTGGCCTTACTTTGTAGTTACCCCTTGAAAATGAAACATTACCTTAATACAATAAAGTCAAAAAACTGACAAGAGCTTGCTGGCAGCTGAAAGCAGAAGCAATCCATTCTGTTGCCCCAATAATAGAAAAGTTATTCAAATACAGTCATGTCATCATCTTCTGGAACATTGTCAAAAGTCTCCAAACCCAAAAATCCGGCCTGAATTTCTTATGACTCCATTTCCTGTAGAACCATTGGTCCCAATCTGCCATGCCCAGCAATAGAGCTCTCCTTAAATGAGCACTGATTGTCCATGTAGCCTGCTCGTAGTGGCAACACAGCTGTCAGTGATTTTCTCCCATGAATTCTTCACCCAAGTCACGACTTCTTGCAGGCTAGGCTTCTCAAAGTTTCCACGCTGATTTCTCTCCATTCTATTTTCTATGTAGTCATTGAGTACATGCACAAACGGTCCTAGAATGGCTTTATTGCAATATCAAGAGTCTGGAGATAGGTGGTCATTCCTGCGGGAATCATTATTTGATCTACTCTTCTCTGTGCAAGGAAGTTCTTCATGTCTTTAGTACTGTGAGTGCTGGCTGAATCTCAGACTAGCAGACCTCTTTCACCACCTCACAAAACAAGTGGCAGCATTACATCAACCCACTTCCTTATAACTGCTTGTGTGCACCAGGCTTTTTCGGTTTCAAGAATGTAAATGCCTGAAACACGTTCAATCTTATCTTTCTTGCCCTTACTAATGATTAGAGGTGGGGTTTTCTTTCCATCTAGACGAATTGCCAAAATACAGGTAACACATGCACTTTCGTAACCAGTGGAGGGAATGTAGATTGATGAGGCACCCCTCTGATAAACTGTTGTTTGAGATCCTTGGCCCATAAACACTGCAGTTTCATACATAGCAATCATGTTGGAGAGTTGGAATTTAGAAAAGTCAATGTCATCAACAAAGGACTTGAATGCAAGTGTACGTTTAATAACTTCAGTATCTTCCAGCTTGAACAGTGTTGTTGATCTTTGAGACAGTTCATATCGCTGAAGGAAGCCATCCAGCCAATGTTGTGATGCTTTGAATTCTTCTGGGGATATTTCTAACTGTGGTGTCATTGCAAGGGCAAATGCTGGAATATCAGCCATGCGTACAACCAAAGCCATTGCTCTCCTGTTAGCAATCCATTCACAGATAATGTCTTCCAGCTCAGGAAATAATGGTTTCCGATCTTATCCACACTTGCACTTCTTAACATTTCCCTCGTCCATCTGCTGACTGAGGTTATCGTGCTCTGCTCGCCATTTTCAGAAGATTCGGAGATCCAACTTCTTCTCTTTGCAGAAAGCCATCAGATTCTTCCACCAGGAGTCCTCCACGATTCCTTTCTTGTACTCGACGGAACAGCTCTTTCTTTTTGCACTCATCTTGTCTGGGGGGGGTGGTTAATTGAAGACTTATGAAACAGGAGTGGTAACAAAAATGGTGACAGTTAAGAAGACATAACCACACCCGTTCGTTATCAAGTGCGCACGTTTTACGTGCGTTGTCTGTAGTTTGTCCAATCAAAGTACACTTGCCAGTGTTTATGGGCCAAGGATCTCAAATATCAAGTGTGAGTGAGGATTACGGTTACAGTAAGAATCGTGGAGGAGTCCCGGGTAAAGAATCTTACAACTTTCTGCAAAGAGAAGTTGCTGGGTATCCGAAAGGCCAAAAATGGCGAGAAGAGTACGATAACCTCAGTCAACAAGTGTCAATAATATTATTTTATAATTCAACATGTCAGTCATGTGTTGTTGACAATCTTAACTGGGGCTTATTTTTGGGGTAAGGCTTATATCATGACCACTCTGGAAAACCATGCTAGGCCTTATTTATGGAGAAATACCGTGTGTGTGTATGTATATATATATATATATATATATATATATATATATATATGCTACAGTACTACAGCAGAAAACAGAAACTACTGCTATGTAGCATGTGTGACATGGGTTACAAAGTCTACGGTGTGTGTATGTATGTATATATATATATATATATAGATACATATATATATATATATATATATATATATATATATATATATATATATATATATATGCTACAGTACTACAGCAGAGAACAGAAACTACTGCTATGTAGCATGTGTGGCATGGGTTACAAGGTCTGTGCAGCTGAACATCCTAGGGACAGAAAGCAATATATGCGCTATAGTACTACAGCAGAGAAAGTACAGTTGTGTACCTACCATAAATGTAGATGTTCGAGTGTATTCACTGTTGCAGTCATAACACTTGGGTTATCCTGCTGGCAGGCTACCCGCAGTCGGCCTGAATTCCAAAGTTCTGGTCTGGCGTTGGTTGCTGTCGCCTCTTCCCTGACGTCAGTGCGCCAGGGGTATACAAGATGCAGCCGACACAATTTTCTTCAGTTTTTCTTGCCCCAGATGTCAGGTGCCCCCAAGAAGGTAGGCAATACATATTGCTTATAAAAACATACACTAAAATAAACAATACCTTCATCTACACGCAAATACACCACATAGGTTGTATAGGATAGAGAAGTATAGATGAGTCCCAGCAAAGAAAGGGGGATGGAGTGTGGGTAACCTGGACTGCAGCAGTGAATATACTCAAACATCTACATTTATGGTAGGTACACAACTGTACTATGTTCATCGTGTTTCACTGTTGCATTTCTTACACTTGAGTTGAATCCCAAAGCTGAGGTAGGGCGGCTGGGTCTAAATAGGATTAGGAGTGGCTATGAGGCCCTGCAGAACTGTAGTGGCAAAGCTTGCTCTGGATTTAGAGTAAAGAGGTAAGTGATAATGCTTGGTAAAAGTGTGCACTGAACTCAAGTTGCAGCCTCCAAAATTTCCTTGGTTGGTACTCCTCTGAAAAAGGCTGCTAAAGTGGCTGCTGCCCTGGTAGAATGTGGCCTAATATTCTTAGGCACTGATTTGCCATGCTGTGCATAGCAGAAACAAATGCAGTGTCCTATCCATTTTGAAATAGTCTTCTTTGAAATAGCCTTTCCTTGTGATCCTGCAGCATATGCTACAAACAGTTGCTCAGTTTTTCTGAAAGCTTTTGTTTTGTCCAAGTAGAATCGTAGCTGCCTGTGTATGTCCAAAGAGTGTAGAAGTCTCTCCCCTTTATTCTGGGGATTTGGATAAAATGTTGGCAAATTAACGGTTTGGTTAAGAGCCACACTGGATACTACCTTTGGCATAAATGTTGGGTTTGTCCTTAGAGAAACCCTGTCTGGATGAAAAATGATAAAAGATTCCACTGCCATTAATGCCTGTAACTCTGAGACTCTTCCTGCTGAAGTTATTGCTAGGAGCAGAGCAGTTTTTCATGATAAGAATTTTATCTCAGCTGTATTGGCTGGCTCAAAAGGAGGCAGTGTGAGTTTTTCCAAGACAAACTTGAGGTCCCATGTAGGTATCCGTGCTCTCCTTGGGGGTCTTATGTTTTTTGCCCCTCTGAGGTACTGTCTTAGCAGTGGATGTGAGAAAATAGGAGGTTCCGTATTGTAATGATCTGAAATGGCAGAGGCATGGATCTTAACTGATGAGAAGGATAGGCCTTTGTCCAGCATCTCAGTTAGGTATTGTAAAATCTGAGGAATATTTGGAACAAGTGGTTCAAGTCCTTGCGCCTGGTTCCAAGCACATAATCTCTTCCATTTTTCTGCATAAGATTTCCTGGTGCTGGGCCTCCTGGCTTCCAAAATGACATCCATAACAGCTTTAGAGAGAGGTGTGTTCTGAGTGGCTATATTATTTGCCATGCAGCCCGATTTAAGGTTCTGAGTTGGCTGTGCAGGATCTGATTGTTTTGTTGAGTCAGAAGATGAGGAACTTGAGGTAAAGTCCAGGCTGGGCCTTGAGACAAGCTCTTTAGGACTGGGTACCAGTGCTGGCGTGGCCAGTCTGGGGCAATCAGAATCATCTTTGGCTTCTCTTGTCTGATTAGGAGTACCTTGAGGAGGAGAGGCAGTGGTAGAAAGACATAAACTGTTAGGGTTTTCCAACTGAATGATAGAGCATCCACTTTCCATGCTTGTGCAAGTCCTAATTCATAAGTCCTTGTGCAGAATCTCTGTAGTTGGCAGTTGTGAGGGGAGGCAAAAAGATCTATGTCTGGGCATCCCCATTTCCTTGTTATCATGCTGAAGACCTGTGGATCTAGTTTCCACTCATGAGGGTCCATGAGGTTTCTGCTTAGTTCGTCTGCCAGAGTATTTTTCTTTCCTGGCAGGAATTGTGCCTGCAGATGTACTTGATAGATCAGTGAGGTGTTCCACAAAGTCATGGCTTGCCTGCAGAGGGTTAGGAATGTGTGCCCCCTTGCTTGTTTATGTACCACATAACTGTAGTATTGTCCGTCTTTAGCAATAGTTATCCTGGATGTAGTAGATCCTTGAAGGCTGTCAAGGCATTCTGTACAGCTAGCATCACTTTTTGATTGATATGAAGATGCATTTCGTCCGCGGGCCACGTGCCCTGAATACATGTTCCTGCCATATGTGCCCCCCAGGCATAATCCAAATGCATCTGTTGTTATTGTCTGCCTGGCTGTGGGTAAAGTAAAAGGCTGTCCCTTGTTGTGGTGACAGGCCAGTGCCCACCATCAAAACACCTGTTGCAGGCAGGGAATAAGAGTTATTATTGTTTCCAGGCTGTGGCAATGTTGAGTCCAAACACTTTTTAGATACCATTGTAGCTTCCTCGTATGCAGTCTTGCATATGGAATTAGCAGGATGCCATGAAGCCCAAAGCCTGCAGATTTTTTCTTGCAGGTAGCTAGGTCTTTGTTGCCATCATTTGAAAGTAATGAGTCAGTTGCCTTTACTTCTCTGGCGTGAGATAAGCCATCTGGGCAGTTGTATTTAAGCTTGCACCCAGGAATATTATCTCTTGAGAGGGCACTAGTTTTGATTTCTTTTTGTTTACTGTGTACCCTAGGCAAATTAGTAATCTTTTTACAAACGCCAGATGCTTTAGTAGAATGTCCTTGCTCTCTGCTTGAATATGGCAGTCGTCCAAGTAGGGATATATTTGAATTCCTTTTTGTCTGCAAAATGCAATTACTGGTGCCAGGCATTTTGTGAAGACCCTGGGCGCAGTAGATAAGCCAAAGGGCAGTGCAGAGAATTGGTAATGTATTGAGCCAGCTATGAATCTGAGGTATTTTCTGCAAGATTGTCTGATTGGGACATGCAGGTATGCCTCTTTGAGGTCCAAAGTAACTAGCCAAGCCTTCTTGCCCAGCATGGGTAGAAGTTGCTGCAGTGTCAACATTTTAAATTTTGGAACGTCCAGGAAAGTATTTAGAATAGACAGGTCCAGTATTGGTCTCCAGGCTTTGTCCTTTCTGGGTACCAAGAAAAGTCTTGAATAAAATCCTTGCCCCTGCTCTTGCTGTGGTACTTTTTGAATAGCCCTCATGTCCATGACAGCAGAAATGTGTTGTTGTGCCTCTGCCCACTGATTGTGTGGCAGGTCTGGCATACCTTTTGACCTTGGTAGGGTGTGAAAGTGGAACCTGTAACCCTGAGAAACAATATTCAGTACCCTTTTGTCCTGGGTGATCATGTGCCAATTTTGTGTGAAAAGTGCTAGTTTCCCCCCCAAGGGTGTTGCCAAAAGGTAAGTGCTTGGCATTTGTAGAGGAAAGTTACTGGGACTGTTTCCTATAAGGTTGTGATTTGTCTTCTTTGCCTTTGGGGGCTGAAGCACCCCATTGTTTAGGTCTGTATGAGCCTTGGGGCTGAGATCTGCCTCTTGGGTGTCTGTATCTGCCTCTTTGTGGCCTGTCTGACACTGGAAAGGACCAATTTTTAGAAGGCCAGTTCCTGCTAAATCTAAGAAATCCTTTACTGTCTGCACTGATTTTGCTTTATCCTCCATTTTCTTTAACACCTCTTCTGCCTTAACACCAAACAAAGTATCGTGCTGTAATGGAGCATCCAATAATTTTGCTTTAACGTGATCAGGTAAACTGTTCTTTTAACCAAGCATGCCATCGAATGACAGAACCTGTAACTGCGGCTCTGCAAGATGCCTCTAATGAATCAAAACCACATTGCAAAGTATGCTTTCCCACTTGTTCAGCTGCATGCAATAAATCCTGCATTTCCTTGTTCTCAGGACATTCAGAGCCTGTAAGCATTTTCTGTTTTAGCAAAGACATTAGATATTGTTGATATTTAAGCATGTGAAACTGGCAGTTTAAAGCCCTTACAGCTAACGTAGCAGAGGTGTAAACTTTTTTCCCCCATCTGTCCAATGCTCTAGAATCCCTATCAGGGGGAACAGGGTTTTTTGCAGTGGAAGCCTTGACCCCTTTGGGACCCTGAGAAATAGTTTCTGGATCAGCAGCAGGGTTTTTATAAAGAAATTTATGAGAATCTGGAACCCTGTTGTACCTATCTGGCTTAACTGGAGCAGGGGGTAAAGAATCAGGAGTCAAACTGGATTCAGAAAATACATAATCAACAATATCTAGTACAGGGGGAATAGCAAGAGGCCTGTGCTGAGGCAGTAAAAGAAAGTCTCTGAGCCTTTTCTTGGATTCTGAATAATCCTGGCTCCCCCAATGGAAATGCTCCCTCATGGTGTGCAGGGTTTCCCCAAAAGAGTAGTCCTCAGGAGGAGAGGCTGAAGGGATAGATTCTTCAGCATCAGAGTCCTCATAGGGAGGAAGAGAATATCCCTGTTCTGAAGAGGAATCAGAAGAAATAGAAACCTGGTCAGAGGAGTCATAGTCAGTGTCTTGCCTAGGCCTTTTATCAGGAGGGGGTTGGGAACCCCTGATCAAGGTAATTAGGTCCTCGGCCATTTTGAGCATCTGTTTCTTTGGCATGGATGACTGTCCAGCAGAATGCTGTACTTGTTTCTTTGTCTTTAAAGGTGTTTTAGACTTTGCCTTGGCTGCTGAAGTGGTCTTGATAGTAAGCTGCGTAGGTCTGAAAACACCCTCAGAAGCCGATGCCTGCTCAGAGGCTCCAGACCCATCTGAGGGAATTGTTTCCATAGGCCCGATACCTTGAGTTTCCAGAGGCCTAGCTGTCTCCACGTGGGAGTTGGAGGCAGCCTGTGGCTCTGAGGTAGCGTGTGTCAGGGGCTGCGAAAGCGCCTCACTGAAAACCGGCGACTGGCCTAAAAGAGGCTTCATCATCAGTTTTGGACCTCGGATGCCTCTCTTTTTCTTTGTCCTTGCGCTTTTTATGGACTCCGGTCGTCAGTTGTTCCGATGGCATTATATAGTTAAACCTTCGGCCAAAGTAATGTAAAGCAAAATCGAACTGACTCTTAATAGTGCGTTGTTTGAATCTAGCACAAAACCGACAACTAGCAACATCATGGTCAGGGCCTAGGCAAGGAATACAGTAAGAATGAAAATCCTTATGAGGTATTTGCTTCCCACAAGAAATACAATTGTTCACTTTTACTGGCATCGGTCTGGAGCAAAAAAAAGTTTCCCCAACGGGGTACTTAGCTTTATTGAAGACTTCGGATCTGAAATTCAATTTCAAAAATCTCAGAAGTCGACCAACCGGCACTTGCGAATTGCTTTTGCTTCGGGCACCGCGCGGCAAGAAAGACTGAAGAAAATGGCGTCGGCTGCATCGTATATACCCCTAGCGCACTGACGTCAGGGAAGAGGTGACAGCAACCGACGCCGGACCAGGACTTTGGAATTCAGGCCGACTGCGGGTAGCCTGCCAGCAGGATAACCCAAGTGTAATGACTCAACAGTGAAACACGATGAACATCAGAAACTACTGCTATGTAGCATGTGTGGCATAGGTTACAAAGTCTGTGCAGCTGAACATCCTAGGGACAGAAAGCAATCATTCAAGTTATCAAATAGATAAACTGAACTCTGGGAAAAAGAAATTAAAAAAAGTTGAGACTTGAAATATTTATCAAGACAAAGGCAGGCATAACAAATCCTCACTGCTTCAAAAATTATCAGTTTAATGAAGGGCATTTAGATTCCAAGCCCTTCAGTATAATGCTGGACAAGCAATAAACCTTATATTTCAAGGAGTCTCAATTCACTGAAACTTCACACAAACTTCTAGAAGCTTCAACACAATGAAACACTAGCAAAATTATTTTCTGAAGGTTCCCTTCTGCACCCATAAATCTCCTAATTATATACACCAACTCTACTATCAAACAACCATGAAGAAAAAAAGAACCCCCCCCAAGCATTTTGAATTACTGCAAGCACACGAACAGTAACCATACCTACAGTAATTTCTTAAGGGAAACATAATCAGAAGAGTTTCAAATCAGGGAGGAGATATCAGCGAGTTTAAACTCATTTACGTTATACTCAACCAACAGTACAGAACAGCCTTTAATATTAAAAATGGACAAGACAAGGTATCACTTGTATTTTGATGGGTATGTGAATAAATCATCCAATAGTGACAGCAGATACCAAGTAGAGTACAATACATCAACATTAAACTGACTCCAAAATAAATAGCAAGGGGAAGCAGTGTATATGTACATCATTTCTTTAAGAATAATTAAAAGGCACAAAATAATAATTTATACTGAAGAAGCAAGAAGGTAGACATAAAAGAAACGTACTTCCTAAGTTGTAATTCTGATTTTTCGTACACTTTTTGTAAGACTGCCAGCATACACAATGTATAACACAGTTATTAGTTCTATATGGTGCTATGAAAAATATTTTATACACTGGTTTAAAGCATAACCATGTGTAAATGTTATGTACTACCATATGCCTAGCTGTGGCTGCTTTTTTAGGCCAGATCACCTCCACACTGAAATTAATAAATAACTAAATAAACATTAATAAAAAATTGCAAAATTTAAACATACAAACAGAAATATAATGTGCACAACATTTTTCCTTATGCATCTTTATTTTAATGCCATACCTTCTAAGTGCTTGTCCAGAGGAGATGGGCTGTTTCGGGTATCCTGTGCAGGAACTATGGGAGCTATTTTCTTTGTAGACGATGGTAATAAACATGATGGAGGAACACTGTATTTATGGTGTGTAATGCCAAGTAGCTCTGTGATTCGATCCTCGTCCTCTAAGTAAGTTATTAAACTGTACACTACAGGTTCAGCTGACTCTGCTGCTTTTAATGCTTCTTCATAGAGGGACTCTGCTATGTGTATTCGGCTAGCTGGAGAAAGATGGTCATTAGTGGAAGAAAATGCAACAAGTGCAGCTTCATGTGGATATTTATTCCCCTCTGGAAACCGGATCTCAAGTTCATACAAGTACTGTGTCTCTTGGTTATTATTAGAGTGAGTTACTCCTGAATTTCTACTGTTCTTTGGAAACTGTTCAGAGGGTGCTTCATGTTTAAACCTGCATTTTAAGCCAAATTTGCAATTGCCTTTCAAGTAATACTGGCACACTTGTTGTGAAGTTTGTTTGTTTTTTTCTTTTACAGTTTCACCTTTCCAAAAGGGATTAGTTTTCTTGGTAAGATATTCTAGCTGCAAACCTACTGTCCAAACTCTGTTTGGAATTCTTTCAATGAAATTATCACCACAAATTGAACAAAGGACAAATGCTTCCTCTATTCTTTGTTCTATACACTCTGCCATACTACTACAAGCAGCAGCTTCAGGTACTACCATCTTCTCCTGAAATTTTTCAGAGAAACACTGCAACAGTAAATATTCCAGCGAAGCACCCACATCACCATCACATGACTCCAAGGCTGCCACACAGCGATCCTTATCAAAGCCATATCTAATGGATAAAAACAAAGCAGTTTACACATTCTGTGGTAAATAAGCAAGCAAACTGTAGTACAGTTACATCATTGTAAGCAGTCATCCTTGCTTGCCAGTTCTTAGCAACAGCATGCTTCCAGTTCCAGTGTGAGGAAAAAACGATTTGCAGAAAAGCTACTGCAAATCTTTTTGCAAAACAAAGCCTTAGCCTTATTTCAAACAGAAGGCACAGCTGTGTTTAAGTATACTTACCCTATGGGCAGAACTTACAGGAGATGCCTTAGTAATAGTAAATTATAATATTTGGGTTTAACCACCTTATGTCCCTTCTTTCGTTACTGATAAAAATTCTGTCCATGTGTATAACCATATGAAAAACAATGCTGGTCACACAGTGGTGTACCATAGAACACTCCTGGGTGAGGCACTAAAATATAATAAACGTATCCAGAAGCTGTCTACAGTACTGTGACCCCTTCTGACTATCACTTGTGAATGCAGTAAGCCACTAACCTTGAGTTAACAAAACACTGTAACTGTATAATTGTTAATAAGTCATCTTCATAAAACAAATTGTGTTAAAGAGAAGACATAAGGGCAGCTTTACTGTTACAAAGTACTCTCTTCAAAGATCTATTGTTATAACAGGTATACGTAAAACTATTCAGTCTTCTATATACCAATGGTTAATGCAGATTTGAACAGATTTCCCAAGTAATATTATCATAACCAAGAGAAATGGACACAAAAAATATCCAGTAGCACAGCCATGCTAAAACCTGCCCTGCACACGGACTCTGCATCTAAATTGTAGTGTTCTATGAACTTATGTACAGCATGACAACGTGACTGCTTTTAAAAATGACTTGCATGAATACATCTGAAGAAATAAAGAAATAAAGACGATCCAAGTACCAAAACACGAAAAGGCCACCCAGACCACTGTAGCTCGAGCAGGAACAGAGCAAGGATACTACCTTCCACAAGATACAATAAATCCAATAAATCCAATAATCCACACCTCGATCAGGGTAAACACAGGTTTATCCACACTTTCAGAACCAATGAATGCAATGAACAAGATACATATATATAGCGGATTTGGCGCCAAAAAACAATTAATATACTTAATTAAAGTTATAATCTTAAAAATCTTATCTTAAAAAATCTTTAAAAATCTCTTACACTCAAAAAACAGATGTAATACTTATTAGAATGTAATTATCTATTATAAATAGTTAAGGTGAAAAAAATACTAAGGTGAAAAAATACTAATAAATATATACTTAATAACAAAAATATATAATGTATTTCTAATAAATATGTACTTGAAATGACATATTTGAACAAAAAATGTAACTAAAATGTGTATATCCTAAACTTACATAATAAAATATTTATTAAAATATTGTGTATGGTGAGCTGTAAAGCACAAAATGCTGTTGTAGACGGCCCCAAAAAAGAGGCAGTTACAATTATGTATTTAACCCCGATCCAAAAGGAGGAAGGGTTTTATACTAATACTCTCATTTAAGCCTGGCCATACACAATATTTTAATAAATATTTTATTATGTAAGTTTAGGATATACACATTTTAGTTACATTTTTTGTTCAAATATGTCATTTCAAGTACATATTTATTAGAAATACATATATATATATATATATATATATATATATATATATATTTTTTTTGTTATTAAGTATATATTTATTAGTATTTTTTCACCTTAGTATTTTTTCACCTTAACTATTTATAATAGATAATTACATTCTAATAAGTATTACATCTGTTTTTTGAGTGTAAGAGATTTTTAAAGATTTTTTAAGATAAGATTTTTAAGATTAAGTATATTAATTGTTTTTTGGCGCCAAATCCGCTATATATATGTATCTTGTTCATTGCATTCATTGGTTCTGAAGAAGTCTGCTTTGTGTGGATGAAAGCGCTTAACCTGTGATTCCTGTGACTGTAATAAACCTGTGTTTACCCTGATCGAGGTGTGGATTATTGGATTTATTGGATTTATTGTATCTTGTGGAAGGTAGTATCCTTGCTCTGTTCCTGCTCGAGCTACAGTGGTCTGGGTGGCCTTTTCATGAATCCATCTGAAATATGATGCAAATGTAATTATTTTGTTCTAGCAGGACGAGCTCATTCTGTGCTCTGTACTTGCTACAGCAAAAAGGCAATACATTGGGCCAACCACTTATGTTTACTGACCAGCAGGCTTCTTTCCCGTTCTTGAAAAAAACAAAAGGATGATTAGTCTTTCTTAATTCATTAGTTCTATTCACAATGACTTGGTCGTCTGTTATGTCAATCAAACAGAAATAATCTCTATCATTCTAACAGTCAGGGTACAGAAATTGGTAGCTAAATGGATTGAATGGGAGCTACTGTTGATACAGTTTTGGCATGAAACACAGATTTGTGTTCAAGTCATATGGAATATCAACCAAGGTAAGTTAAGCATTACATACAACTTCCAATTGTTTCTGCTAGCAGGGCGACTGACATGCTCCCCAGGGTGAATTTCCTATCTCCCATCCAATTATCAAGGTTCCTTCAGAAAAGGGCCAAAGAGGCACTCTACTTGTATGGGCGGTCTATTCCAGAGACTGGGGAGTCTCTGGGTCAGGAACCTATCTCTCCAGCATGTTCTGTTCATTGGGATGAAAAGGTTTAGATCCCTTGAGCGTGCGTCTCTGAGGGATTGGGATTTCTTTAAGTGTAGCATGTCCAACAGCTCTGGGTTTGACATGGCCTTGTATGTTAAGCAGAGATCACATCTGAGTAGATGATATGAGACAGAGTATAGGTGGAGTTTTTTTTAGATGGTCAGCATAGGGCATCTGCTTTAGGCCTGTGATACTTTTAGTGAAGTATTTCTGCGGCCTTTCTAGTTGTTGCAGATATCTTGAGAGGTACATAACAAATGGGGCATTTTATTCTATAATAGGTCTAATGAGGGATGTGTACAGTGGGACAATGACCTCCCTTTTTCTGGATGAAAAGCCCTTAGTGATGAGGTGTGCCACATAGAATTTCCTGACTGTTGTGGCGATGTGGTTATCGAAGGTGAGACCACTGTCCACCTGTGTCCCTATGTCTCTCATCACACTTTCAGTGTTTAGTGTACTGCCATCTAAGTTGTAATTCACGGGTACACGTTTTTTTCCCAAAGGGAATAACTATACATTTCTTGGCATTGAGCTTGAGCCCATGGATCTGGCACCAAGCATCTGTTTCTGTAAGGCCCTTTTGTAGAATATCCACATCATTTGGGAATTCAATAATGGCTCCCAGTTTGCAGTCATCTGCAAACTTTGTTAGCCAGAGTCCCTTAGTGTTGGCCTGTACTTCAGAGTAGTAGATGCCAAACAAGAGCAGTCCCAGGACTGAACCCTGAGGTACTCCACTTGCCACTTGTCTGGAGCTGAATTTGGAGTCAGTTACTTTTACAGTGTGGGTTCTGTCAGTAAGCCAGTTGGCAACCCATCGAGTAACATAGGGATTAATGCCCAGCTTAGCAAGTTCATCTATGAATCCAGAGTGGGGGATGGTGTCAAAGGCCTTGGCGAGGTCCAGATAGGCTGTGTGGACCACCTTACCCTCGTCCACGGCTCTGGAGACTGATTTGAATAAGTCAAGCAGGTTCAGAAGACCAGATCAGCCCTTCACAAATCCAAACTGGGTGGGGGGGGGTCCAGTGTTTGAAGGTTGCCAATGTCTTTGTTTATAAGTTCCATGATAATACGTTCCATGGCCTTGCAGATCCGGCTCGTCAGACTGATGGGGCAGTAGTTCCCAGGATCCAAGGTGGATCCCTCCTTGTGAAGTGGGGTAATTGTAGCTGTGTGCCACTCAGTGGGCACGAAGCCTGAGGTGAGGCTATGATTAAACATGACACTTAGGTGAGGTGCCAGTTCATTTTGTAGTTCATGTAGTACACAACCCGGGATGTCATCTGGTCCCATGGATACTGTATTCTTAGCTTTAGAGAGGGTGCTTTTTTACATGTGTGGCTGTTATTACTGGAATTTGGCAATCTTCCAGTATTGAGATGGGCTGTTCAGGAGGTGAGAGGGGGGTGAAGTTGGCACTGAATTGATCTGCCAGGATATTGGCAATATCCTTGGAATCAGTATATTTAATGCCATTCTGTTGTAGCTCAGAGCAGATCTGAGCATTGCCATTTAGATTCTTGACATAGTTATAGAATGCCTTGTGGTTGTCTTTGGAATATTTGGCAATTTTATTTTCGTAACTAGGATTTTATGAGGGATCTCAGCTTCTTACTGAGGCTGGTAAGGGAGTTTTTTGCATCCTGGGATTTTCCTCTTTTCTGCAACAATTTCTTCCTTTTGTTTGTTTATGGCAGGAGACCACCATATTGGCTTCCTTTTTTTGGAGGAGAGCATCTTGGTTCTATTTGGGATGTCACGATTCATGCATGAGTGGATGTGCTCGAACAGTACCTTAGAGTAGGATTCAACAGTCAAACTTTCAGTTCCCGTCTGCATGGGTGTCATGAAGATTGTCACTTCTGACTTGAGTAGCATAAAGTTGGCTTTGGAGAAGTTTTTTCTGGAGGTTTTCTTACTGGGGGTGGGGGTGGGATGTGGATGTTAAGGGTGATTAGCTTATGGTCAGACCTGACCAACGAGGGGGTGACCATAGGTGTGGAGCATCGATTTCCCATGTTGGTAATGACCAGGTCTAGGATATTGGAGCCCCTGGTGGGAATATGGATTAGTTGATCCAGGGAATTGGAATTTATGAATTCCAAGAACCGTTGGGCAAAGGTGTTGGTACACGAGTAGTTTTCCCAGTTAATGGCAGGGTAGTTGAAATCACCCAGTATTAGGGTATTTGGTTGTATCTTAATATTTTCCAGTATGTTTAGAAAGGTGTAGTGAGAATCTTGGGCATGGTGGGGATCTGTAGCAAGCTACATTTTGGATTGCAGTTTTACCTAGTGTTAGTTGCACCTGGAGAATTTCAGACAAATTGTCACCTTTAGTGTTTCGGTCCTGGTTTGGTGGCCGAAAAGTGTGGTAAGAGTTGTAGTCTGGCATTGCAGGGGTGCTCTTTGGAACCCTGAACCAGGTCTCAGTTACTGCACAGATATCGATGTTCTCCATTTTTAGGAGTGCCTCAAGAGAGTGCATTTTGAGGTTTAGACTTCCAGCATTGAGTAGCATTACCTTCAGAATTTGCATGCTTGTACCAGTTACGGTGGTGGTTTTGTCCTTTGAACTTTGCCTAAAAAAGGAACTATAGGGGTGGCAAGATCCTTAACCAGTAACCTGAATCCCAGGGCGACAGGTGCAGATCATCTCTGGCAAAACATTGTGGTCTGTTGATCATGTCGTCCCAGGCAGATAGATACTGGATCCCCTTTGAATGACACCAGAAACTTAGCCAATTGTTGAAGTCGATCATTTTGTCCTTATTTTGTGGTATCATTTTGGGCGAAGGCAGGATGCTACTCAGGGCTAGGGTCATACCTGCCTGGGCCACATGATCCGAGAGCTCTTCCATGTCTCTTTTCATGTAGTCCAGGGAGGTACGTCTCAAGTCATTTACTCCAACATGGACAAGGACAGAGTCATATTTGTACTTGTTGTGGAGTGACTTGAGTGCATGCGTTATGTGGCGGATCCTGGCACCAGACAGGCAGCTGACTGTAATTTTCTTCGGTCTGGTGAGTGGGACATCAGTGTGCCTGACTATACAGTCACCTATGACTAAAGTGTTAGGTACGTTGTCTTGCCTTAGGAGCTGTTGCTGGGTGGCACACTAGTGTTGTGAGCTATGTGACACTTCGGTTGTGATTGGTGTTTGTTTGTCTTTCAGCTTCGGAGGTCCTTGTTGCTTGGGCAGGTTACAGTTAAGGGCCTCTGCATATGTGGATTTAATGTTGCTGTGTGTGGGTGTTGGTGGTGTGGGTTTAGAAGGGCTATGTTTTGTTTGAGGTGTAGTGCGGGTGTTAACCTTCTCCTCTTGACTGTCTAGCACAATCTTGGGTGGAGAGAGCTTTGCTTTCAGTTTGGCTATGTAAGTGCATCTCTCACAGGTTGTAGTGTTGGGCGATAGGAGGTGAGGGTTGTCTGTGTACATGCAGCAATTGCTGCATTGCCCCAGTATTCCCAGATTCACCAAGTGGACAGGATAAATCATCAGAAGCTGACCCCTGGATATGTCTGGTTTGGTCCTTTTTTTGTAAAGTACAGGAGCTGTTTTCCCTTGCCTAAGCAAGGTACTTTGCAATTATAGGCTGTTTAGTGCCTACGATTAGTTTCTCCTTATTAACAAGGAGAGTGTTTGTATCAGTTTAAGGCTTCCTAGTGCTTTCCAGCAGGTATTAGAGAAAGTGCTAGTCTCAGGGATGCTTAAAGGTAAGATGAAAAAAAAAGGTTTATCCTAAACACTGCAGTGTGCACTATATAAGTTAGATGTGAAAGTAGGTAACTTAAGTTTTACCGGTCATTATTTTTAAAACAGCAAGATAGATGGAAACGGGGTGGTCACTTTTGTATTCTGGTACTATGAAATACAGCAGGATGGCCAATAAATTTAAATAGTTGAGGGGGAGTGATTTCACAAAATGATAACTTTGTGCTTACTCACACAAGCCAGTGAAAGCAGACAGGAAATGAGATATATGGTCAAATTAACATAAAAGGCAGGCAACTAGAAAGACAGTGGTATTCAAGAACACAACAGTAAACTGGTGGGAAAAAAATTTCTGCCTGACTCACAAGAGACAGAGCTTTAAAGTTTTAATATGCAGTTAAAAGCAGAATACAAGTAAAACACAAGGTAAAGAAAACAAATCACAGTATTTAAAATATAAAAAGGCAATAAAGTAATACAAAATACAACAAATAAAAAGCAAACTAACCTTTCATTCACAGCAAAGTGAAGCAGAGTCTGGGTGAGCCTCTTTAGTAAAGCTCTGAAATGTTTTATTTTATCCTTTAAATAGAAAGTTTAGTTCCTAGTCCTAGTCTTAAGTAAAACCTCCTTTTGGAAAGACTTTAATAGATAGCAGTAATGCTAGCTGTGGGAAAGCTGACACAAACACAAAGTGCAAAGACATGAACTCTGATAAAGCCAAATTTGAATAAAAAAGGTAACTTAAATTGTTTGATAACCTTCATATACGGCAATATAAAAGAGCCAGATGTTATGGGGTCTATGTCATACGAACGAAAGTTCAAAAGACTGAAAATCAAAATATCTAAAACTCAAAATATTGAAAATGGGAATTTGCCCCTTCTCCACTGCTATGCATGCTTGGAGTTGGCATATATAATTAGGGGGTATGGGGTGTGGCCCCCCACATAAGAGGTGCAGGGGGCTTGCCAGCTGCATTAAAAATGCTTTATATATTTTTGAGTTTTAGATGATGTGACACCCCTGCACTGGCCCAGTTATCAAGCAGCCTCAATCCTCATCCTTAAGAGCAGAGACCATAGTCAGTCTGAGGCTGGTTTCTCCCTCTTTCTCCTAATCCCCAATAAGACTCCCCCAGGGTTCCAAGTCAAGTCGTCCAACACTCTCTCTGTCCAACCAGTGCTTCATGTCCCTGCCCAAGTAGCTGACACACACACACGCACTTTGAGATTTGATTTATATACAAACACACACACACACACACACACACACACACACACACACACACACACACACACACACACACACACACACACACACACACACACACAACCTGGGAAAGGCTGGCACAGGTTTACTAGCTATGCCCCCTTCTGCCCAGCAGACTATAAGGTAGTTATGACTGCCACCCAAACCCATTATCAGCTACTTTTAAGGCCCTTAACAAAAGGGTGTCCAATCCTACTGTGTAATGTTACTATTAATCCAGGTAGTAGTCTGACCAAGCAAGGCTATTCAGGAGTGGCCTGTACAGTATCACCAAATAAATATGCAATTACTCTAGGAGCTTAAACATGTCTTACAAATATAAGCCACAAAGATAGGTTTACAAATATTTAATTTAATAATAAATAATAAAAGAACAGGACAATACTCAGTAAATCAACACAGTAACTTCAGACTGTACAATCACAGGAAAGATTTAAAACATTGCAGGACAGTCTCAAATAAAAGACAGAAAACACCTAAACCAATCTTTACTATATTCCTATCTATATCTAAAACAGGTCCTAAGCCCTAAAAACTTACTTCCAGCAAGGCAAGTGCAGATGGTGATGAGGAGTAGCTGTTCTTGCTATGTCCAAGACAAAATACAAAATGCCCAGTCTCTCTAAGAAAGCGTTCTTAAATTAATATCAAATATTACTGCTGGGTTAGCTTGGATGACATCACTTTGTGTCACCTGACTTTAGTTCCCAATCTAAATCCCTTTTGTAGCATTTGACATCTTTTTGTGAAAAATACATCTCTCTCAGATCTTTGCAGCTGCTAGGAAATCATAAAGCAATAAAAACACTTCCCCCATCTCAAGCCTAGCAATTACTTCCCTTTTAAGATGATACAAAAAACTTCTCACTCTAGACATTGTGTCTGCTACACTGAAACGGAGAGAGAACTTTTATAGCACAATCGTAGAACAATTTAATTTCAACTTATTTTCTTGGAGTTTTGCAAGTTAACTTTGTATGTTCTAGTTTCTACTGTTAAAAATATATACAGTCACAGAATTACAAAAGCTAAGGATAAGGCATATGGAGAGTTGTATGAGAGATTGGACACTAAAGAGGGAGAAAAGGACCTGTACCAATTAGCTAGACAGAGGGACAGAGCTGGGAAAGATGTGCAGCAAGTAAGGGTGATAAAGGATAGTGAGGGAAAGGTACTCACAAGACAGGAGAGTGTGTTGAGTAGATGGAAAGAGTATTTTGAGAGGCTGATGAATGAAGAGAATGAGAGAGAGAGAAGGTTGGATGATGTGGGGATAGTGAATCAGGAAGTGAAACAGATTAGCAAGGAGGAAGTAAGGGCAGCTATGAAGAGGATGAAGAATGGAAAGGCTGTTGGCCCAGATGACATACCAATGGAAGCATGGAGGTGCTTAGGAGAAATGGCAGTGGAATTTCTAACTAGATTGTTTAATGAAATTTTGGAAAGTCAGATGCCTGAGGAGTGGAGAAAAAGTGTTTTGGTACCTATCTTTAAGAATAAGGGTGATGTGCAGAGCTGCAGTAACTACAGAGGGATAAAACTGATTAGTCACAGTTTAAAGTTATGGGAAAGAGTAGTGGAAGCAAGGATAAGAAGGGAGGTGATGATTAGTGATCAGCAGTATGGTTTCATGCCAGGAAAGAGCACTACAGATGCAATGTTTGCTCTGAGAGTGTTGTTGGAGAAATACAGAGAAGGTCAGAAGGAGTTGCATTGTGTCTTTGTAGACTTGGAGAAAGCAAATGACAGGGTGCCTAGAGAAGAGTTGTGGTACTGTATGAGGAAGTCGGGAGTGGCAGAGAAGTATGTAAGAGTGGTACAGGATATGTACGAGGGTAGTGTGACAGTGGTGAGGACTGCAGTGGGAGTGACAGATCCAGTTAAGGTGGAGGTGGGATTACATCAAGGATCAGCTCAGAGTCCTTTTTTATTTGCAGTGGTGATGGACAGGTTGACAGATGAGATCAGACAGGAGGCCCCGTGGACTATGACGTTTGCAGATGACATTGTGATCTGTAGTGAGAGTAGGAATCAGGTTGAGGAGACTCTGGAGAGGTGGAGATATGCTCTAGAGAGCAGAGGAATGAAGGTCAGCAGGGCTAAGACATAATATATGTGTGTAAATGAGAGGGAGGGTAGAGGAATGGTGAGGATGCAGGGAGTAGAGTTGGTAAAGGTGGACAAGTTTAAGTACTTGGGATCAACAGTTCAGAGTAATGGTGAATGTGGAAGAGAGGTGAAGAAGAGAGTACAGGCAGGGTGGAATGGGTGGAGAAGAGTGTCAGGAGTGATTTGTGACAGACGGGTACCAGTAAGAGTGAAAGGGAAGGTCTACAAGAGGGTAGTGAGACCAGCTATGTTATATGGGTTGGAGACAGTGGCATTGACAAAAAGGCAGGAGTCAGAGCTGGATGTGGCAGAGTTAAAGATGTTAAGATTTGCACTTGGTGTGACTAGGATGGATAGGATTAGGAATCCGTATATTAGAGGGTCAGCTCATGTTGGACAGTTTGGAGACAAAGCAAGAGAGACGAGATTGCATTGGTTTGGACATGTGCTGAGGAGGGATGATGGGTATATTGGGAAAAAGATGCTAAGGATGGAGCTGCCAGGTAAGAGGAATAGAGGAAGACCTAAGATAAGGTTTATGGACGTGGTGAGAGAGGACATGCAGGAGGTTGGTGTGACAGAGCAAGATGCAGAGGATAGGAAGAAATGGAAAGAGATGATCCGCTGTGGCGACCCCTAACGGGAAAAGCCGAAAGAGAATGGATGATGACACAATTACAATAGTTTCTATACATTTGTGTTCTAAAACAGCAGGGCATGCTGTGGTGACATTTTTGAAGCTCAGTACTGTACAAACCCTGTTCAACACATACTTCTGTATAAAATCATATCAATATTCACAAATGACCTAGAATTATTTACAAAATTCCAGATAGCTGGGATGGCAGTGTGACGGATGATATTTTGGTTTTCAGTCTTTTGAATGTTCTATCTTTGACATAGACCCAAAAGATTCAGATGTTATAACACCACCCAACAAATGGCTTTTAATTTTGTATATACAGTTTTGTCAAGCATTGGATCTTTCAGTTTCATTTAAGAAAATTAAAACTTGTAAAGAAAAAAAGAGAAATTAAAATCAACAATTTTGTCTTCCAGGCTGACTACAGTCCAAATTTTGTGAACAGGATGCAGTAAAGGGCAATACAGACTGTGTAGAGGTAATGGCTATGATGGAAGAGAAATCAGGCTCATTAGCAGCGAGTACCATGATTATCTTGGTCGAGAGGAAGAAATCAAAATTTATATAGCTTTCTCCTGTTTTGATTAAACAATTGCCCTATGATTTAGGAATACATTAGTTCTGAGTACACCAAAAGCAGAAAACATAGGTCTTCCAATGTGTGTCATGAGATAAGTGGGCTCAAAAGATTTTCAGTGCATTATTGTGCCAAGTGACAGGTTCAGAGAACTTCACATCTATGTGATGTGTTGAAGTATCTGTGAATTCACTTTCCATTCAAATACTGAGATTATTTTCCCCTTCAAAGTATCTGCTAACATCATTAATAAATCTGCTCTATGAGCAGGCAGAGTGGAGCAATCAGCACTTGACTCCCAGGTTCATTTCTTCTTATAACCATGATGGCTTATGCTGGGCATCCTTGTTTTCCTCCACAATTTAAAGATACGCCATAAGTGAATTGTTGAGCCTGTAATAGTAATAGTAGATTTGTGTGTGTGTGTGTGTGTGTGTGTGTGTGTGTGGTGGGGGGGAGTGGGATACATACCCTGAACTAGTTAAAGATGACAATCAAAGATAGTTCAAGGTTATGTTGCACAACCTATTCTGAAATCCAGATTGGCTCTTTGCATACTTGTAAAGTTCTGTTTCCTCCTAGTTTGCATAATCATCACATTACTGCAAACCTATCTGTACTGCTTGAAAAGTGTCTTGATTGCAAACTGTCCCGAAAGGCTGTTGGGGCAAACTGTAAGCGACTCATTAACTTCAGGATGATGTGAAGTAATGTCTCCTGTAAAACTTTATTTCATGCCCTGACAAACTGCAGACTCTATAAGCATAATCTGAAAAAATCTGTTTTTTTGGCCCTGACCTTGGACAGTCAAAGTTAAGTGATTCCTATGGCTAAGATATTTAAATATGACCATTACAGGAACTTGTTATTCATAAATCTAAGGAAGCACAGCCTTCAGAGTCACAAAACTGAATTATACAAATTTTATGAACTTATTGAGATCCAATAAGTGTATATTTGGATAACAGAAACAATGTGGCACAAAAGTATTAACCTCTTTGATTGGAAATTATCTTAGGAACTCCTTTTTTATTAGTAGATAACCTCAAACTGTAAAGCTTGAAGCACTTGAAGGGATCTCTAGATTTCTGAACTAATTCTATTGCACAATTTGTTGAAATACTTGAAATATCCATCTGCCCATGGTTATTCTTTAAGGGTTATTTACTTTTTACTATGCAAAAAGTTTTCTCTGAAACTTGCCTCCCCCTAAAGCATTAGGAAGGGGGAACAAGGAAGACTGTCCCCAGGATTCAGCAAGCTCTGCACGCCATGCAGGAATGGTGCAGGAGCTGCTGGAGGCAATATGTTCACCGTGAGATCCAGGAATAAGTTCCCGGGATGTGCACGAGTGCTCCTGCACTATTCCTGCATGGACACAGCTCCTGTATGCCAACTGGGGATATCATGGGGATCTCACAGGCATCAGCATCCAGGGTACTCCACCAGTTCCTGGATGCCATGTCAGCACATGCCTGTGAGCATGTATATATCCACAACAGCCGTGAGGCGTTGACCAGCAATATGCGTCTCTTCCACCAAATAGCAGAATACCCCGAGGTAGTGGGTGCTATAGACTGCACGCACATACGCATCAAAGCACCACCCGGTGAGCGGGGTAGGGTCTACATCAACCACAAGGGCTTCCCCTCCATTAACTGCCAGATCATGTGCGATGCCCAGGGCATTATAACAAATGTGTGTGCTGGCTGCCCTGGAAGATATCACGACTCCCACATCTGGCATATGATGCAGCTGTACCAGAGATTTGCCAATGGGGACATCCCTTACGGCCACCTAGTCGAGGATTCTGGTTACGAACTGGAGCCGTGGCTGACACCACCCATTAGAAATGCACACAAACCCAAACAAGAACTCCATAATGAGGCGCACGCACAGACCAGATTCATAATAGAGCGTGTGTTTGTGATGCTCAAGTTACAGTTCCGGTGCCTGGACCCATCCGGTGAAGCCTTGCAGTACTCACCAGCTACATGTATCCAAATTGTCATCATATGTGCCATGCTACACAATATGATCCTGCAGAAACAGCTGCAGCAGGAACAGCCTGGGGCAGGGCCACACAGCCCCCCACCACCACTGCCAAGGCCTGCACAGGCACAGAGTGACTCGGAGGAGGAACAACCTGAGCCTGCTTCAGTAGGCAGAAGGTGGCATGCCCAGTAAGCCCAGGCCCTGGCAAAGAGGCAACACATAGCACATACACTGACATGGTAGGAATCCAGGGAATGACACCTCTCTCTGACTCGCACATACAGTAAAAGGGATGCCAAACATGACACTATCTGTGCTTAACCATATATAGGGAGTGTACTATGTGCATCCGACATAGTCAGCCTTCCAGCACCATCCTCAATACTGGCACAGCCACAAGGTAAGTCACTCTCCCTATCAACTGCTGAATGGAGTAGCATGTTTTTTTACTTGTATCTATGGTATGGATGTGAGCATGCAAGGGAATCAGGTGGCTGAATGGGATGCCAGCAGATAGTAGACACCTATAGTGGCAACATGACATCTATAACAAATACTGGTGTCATCACAGTAGCCAGAACTAGACAAGGAGACAAAACTCACTGCAGGAAAGGTGGTGGGCCATGTGTGTCTATTGGACACATACATGCCAGACAGGGAGGCTCACATACACAACAACAGTCTCAGCCAGCAGGACAGGTGTAGACAAACACAAACAAAGACTGTGCTAAGGCCTCTGATTGATAGCTATGGAGAACATCCTCCCTCCAGACCTACACAGACAGACTACAACAGGTCAGGCAGTGGGATGTTAGTTCTGAAGGTAAGAAGTCTGAAAGTGAAATGTAGGTCAATCAAACCTAAGACCTGTAGTACACTGATATGCCTCTAGTCAGCATGATAGGTCAGAATACAGAATGAAATGGAGTACCTTAAATGCCAGTATAGTCATAGCAAATGTGTACAAGTGTCAGGTGTGCTGCCACCCCCCCCCCCCCGCTAATCCTATGTAGAAATGTAGTAACATGTATATGTAGGTATAACAACAGTGGAGCACAGATTACCGGAGCTGGCCAAAGTAGCAGGATAGATTGTAGCATGTGTACAATATGCAGTGCTGCATGTGTTAGGTTGGTGTGTGCTGCATATTGTGTGAGAGTTGTCAGTATGTAGGCATGGTGAGGTTTGTCCTGCTGGCCATTGGCCAGTACTGCCGATGACAGGGCCAAGTTCTCACAACTGCAATGACAAAAACAATGCATCCCAGCAAAACACATTCCAGCAGTAAGCCACAGTAAATGTTTGGAAGTAATATCTGTCACCATCTGAAAGATGGACATGGCATGAATGTGGGCCCAGACATACAAACAGTACACAGGAGGATGTACCCCAGACAGTCCGTGTATAATATGCTACTGTCAAATGGACACACCTTTGGAATTGTACATACAAGTTAGCAGCACATTAGTTGGGTTTGTAGTAGGGAATACCAATGTCGTCTGGCCAAACACTGGCAGACCACAAAGGTCACATGTATGAAGTACTGAGAAACAGCTGATGTCCCTGCACAAGCCAGCATAAGTGGAATGCCCCATGCATATCTGTGAGTCAGATGCAAGTAGTGTCCATAACACACATGCACCCAGCTCACCCCACCATCACCCACATGTACCTCTTTGGTCTTATCCCTGCTGTTGGGAAGGAGTACAATATGACCCCCACCTCTGTATGGCAATAAACAAAGAATGCAGCATGCAGAACACGTGTCTCATGCAGGTGTGTCCCTAGCTGTAAGCAGCACCCTGCCAGCATCTACACCACTGGATCAATAATGACAGAAAGTATTGGCATTAACACCTTGCACATCTACCCTGTCACCGCAGGGGAATATAGTGTCTTGCAGTCTGGGACTGTAGGAGTGACACAGTGCAACGGCCTGCTACAGCTGGCCTGCATCACTACCAAATGGCCTACAGTCCTCTGCCAAAGGCCTGTCTCTCACCCGTAATGCCAATGTATGTTATGTCATGGACTCCCAAATAACATAACACAGTCCACAGAACCCAAATGCAAGGCCTTGTGGACAAATCCCAGTAACATGTCCACCATGTCCTACTACATGGACTGTGGACCAACACCTAATTACTGCTGGTATGAGGTGATGACTATAGGGAACTTATCAGATAATGTTTGCATAATGTTTGGAAAAAGATAGAATAATAGAGGGAGGAGAAGGAGCATGGGCGGCATTGAGTGTGTGAAGTGTGAAACTCAGCCGTGTGCACATGCTATCCCTGCCTGCAAACACAGGAATGGGTGGCTACAAACCTGCATGTAAACCACAATGTGAAGGGGTAATGTCCAGAATTATGACCCCTGCCTCTGGGTAACCTGTGTGAATGTGTACAGCTGTGAGGTATGGCCACAGCAGGATATGGCCATACTGTCACGTCGATGGATGTACAAGCATGGGATCCTCAGCCACCACTGTACCAAGGTGCTGAGCCATTTACACAGACCCAGCAGAAAGTGTCTGCAGCTTCCCCTCCAAAATGTCATAATTGTGCAAGAATATGTAGGCTGCAGACCACAATACTGGACACATCTGCATTCACCCTGTGTTCCCCAGGACATTACTGCAAGCAAATATGTATACCTGACAGTACTTGATGACATAAAACATCACAGCGTAAAACAGCACATATGTCTGAATATCTCTGCTAACACCAAGACCATGTAGCAGAAGCAGCACAGACACAATTACCTACAGTAACCAACTATCCTTTGCCCATTTTGACCCCATATTGTCAACCGATCTACAGATATCCCGCAGAAACAGGTTGCTAGCTGTAGGTGTAGAACACAAAAGCCTGCATTGGAGTACAACCTACCTGGAATGGATTCACACATTCAATACAGAAGGTCATACTGGGCATGCTCCCACACTTACGGAAACAAAGCCCATGTCTGACAACAAAATACTGAAAGGTCATACTGGGCATGCTTACACACTCTTACAAAAATTAACCCATGTCTGGCAACAACAGTGGACTATACATATCTGACAATCACAGATGTTTGTGCACACACTCCTCAGTACACACCAGCCATGCTTTGTACACACATTGGATAGGAATACACATATATAGCCAAGGAGAACATATAATAATAGGCCAAAATTACACATACATAAATGTGTGGAAGAGAGTGACAGACAGTGACAAAGAGCCTCCCATCAGGAGGCCTGTCCCACCCAGCACACATCCAACTGGTTAAAACCACATGATGTGCAAATGTCAATCACTGTAGACATTTGCTTCTGGTATCCCTCAGCACTATAGTGTCTGTGGTGCTTGTGCTAACTGTGTAACATGACTGTACAAGTCAGTAGTCATCTAGCAGTTGTATACACGTACTTGTGGAATAGAAACCTGTGTGTGCCCGAGTGTTGTTTGTCTACTTCCAGATGAATGGGATATGACCCATGCACACACACAACACTCCCCATTGGGCTACTATGGCAAGTCTGCTGATGTCTTCACCTTGAAATACACCTTTGGGGAAGGTGTAGCCCTATAAGCTCTGTGGCACATGCTATAACTGAGTAATGTTTTAGTGTGATATACTAGTTAGGTAGGAGTTTTAATCCCACACATGGCAAGTGTGTGTGTGTGTGTGTGTGTGTGTGTGTGTGTGTGTGTGTGTGTGTGTGTGTGTGTGTGTGTGTGTGCGTTTGTCTGTGTAGGGATCAATGCTTTTGAAGCCATTCACAGTCACTACAACTTCCATTGCCCTACTTTGACAAGCCTGATGATGTCATTCACTTTGAAATACACCTTTGGGGAAGAACTAGCCCAGTAAGCTCCGTGGCGAGTGCTATAATTGCGCAATGCTGTAATGTGATGTACTAGTTAGGTAGGAGTTCTAGTCCCACACATGGCAACTGTGAGACTTGGTGTGTGTATGTGTGTGTGTGTTTGTCATACGTATCCTGTGTGGAGGTAGCTGTGAATGTGTAACAGGACTCATTGTGGAGCGGGTTTTGCAAATTTCTTATATGGTGGGCCTATTATATGTCAAAATGCCCACCTTACAAGGATAACAGATGTCAAACAGCAGAGAGGTTGGGGGAGAAAACCATACCCCTACATGTGACATCATGGCTTGGGGAACAATATAGGCAACCCTTGTATTACCCAGAGAACACTCTCCAACCATGTCTCATACACAAGCACACTCGGCTAGGCAACAACCACTATGCTGGCAGTTCCCTGCATATTGTCCACAGATAGTAACCATAATGTAATTGCTGTGGACATGGCACCCTGTCCAATCCCTACAATAGGCAAATCATTGCATACAGTGCTCCTTCACTATGTTCCCCACTGGACACCTGCAACAACTGTACAGCCAGCAAATGTAACCCACAAAGGACATACCATGCCTTATATACATGCCCTGTATGGACAGATGCCACTGACAACCAGGAAATACCTGTATCATGCTGTCAATGTAGGTGCATGGTGAACCTGGTGTCCATTGCCAGTTCTCACCACATGAGGTCGGGAATGGCACATCTGATGATAACAATCTCTCTACACAACATGCCCCAGACACCCCATGTACACTTCCACATGTCACAGAACATGCAAGTGGGACCTGTGCACATCCCAGATACCGTCCATGCTATGGAATATAGAACACATACATGGCAAGCATTGCACAGCACTGGCCACCCACAACAGTAACCCAGATGAGTGGATGGTGAATACAATACCCACCTGTGTGGGCCAATCCAGACACTACACCCCTGAGCCACACTGCAGACCATTGTCATGTGGCCTGATGCCAAGGTATACACTTTACTTAGCCTTGTACAGCCTTCTGGCACAGTCAACCACTACACACCTGTGAAGCAATGCACCCATGCATGTCAGTACTGGCAAACATGTGTGTGTGTGTGTGTGTGTGTGTGTGTGTGTGTGTGTGTGTGTGTGTGTGTGGGTGTGTGTGTGCGTGCGTGGAGTATAATGATTTGGATGCCATTCACACTCACTACACCTCCCACTGGCCTACTGAAGCATGCCTTCTGATGTCAGACACCTTGACATATCCTTTGTCCATATATCATACTAATAACCCCTGTGGTGCATGTGATACCTGCATATTACTGCATTGTGGCAAACTAGCTAGTTAGGAAGTCTAATCTTGACCCTGCCAACTGTGATAATGTGTGTGAGTCCCTGAGAGAGTGTGGCTGTGCCGACCTTGACACCTGTTCTTGTGGACAGGCATGTGTACTACACCTACCTTATCCCTCCTTTATCAATGTTGCCGATGTCACTCACCATCGAATATACCTTTGGACAGCTCCCCAACATGTAAGCTCTGTGGCGCATGCAATAACAGCATAGACATGTGATAGCAATACATAGGCAGGGGTTTAAAACCCCGTACTGGTAAGTGTGTGGCACAAACATGCTTAGGTTTTATTCTTCAACCCCCTCCCTTTCTTACTTTGTCTCGGTCTGTCTCTCTCACTACCTCTCTGGTGGATGTGGAGAAGTACATCTGCTTTGCTTAGGCAGCAGCTTTTGTTTTGTAAGGGATGCTCATGATCAGCTAATGGCCTCTGCATGAATTGCAGTCCCCCACTAGCTGACTGCATTTGGAACAGCTGTGGTAGCATTCCCATAGCCAATTGCATGAAATCACACTCCTATAACTAGGAGCATAATGTGGGTATTGGCCCTTTTCATTCACTGCGAGCAGGACTTCATGTGTCGGTGTTTAGCAAACAGCATCACAGATGGTAGTGGGATATACCGCTAACAACATACACTGTGGAGATAAGCCAACAAACAGGAGGGGGATGTTCCAGGCATGACTACAGAATGTAAGTGTTACTCTTCTGCATTTGGAGTAATGTTGGTTTAACAGGGTTTGTGTGGATATGGCTGGTCTACATGATTTAATATCTGTCATGACAGTGTCATGTTTTTGTGAAAACTCCCACCTGTAGGGTTATCTGCAGACTGGACAGTGTTTAGAGGCTTATGTGTCTTGTGTTGCTCACAGATTACCTATCTTAGAACTGCAGAAGCATAGTCTGAGGATTGCAGTCAGTACATGGTGACAGCCATGAGAGTTACTGATTTCATATCCCTCATAAGACATACGTCACAACAAACCCTGTTACAACAGTAAATGTATGAGGTTATCACAGCAACATGCCAGTATTGACCCTTTGTTTGTGCCTCCAGCCACAAGTCTGTCAACCTTTGTACGTATGTCATGCAGTAAGAGGTGCATATGTTCTGCACACCATTATTTATTGACATCATACCTGATAAGTCAGTCAGCTATCAGACTGCTTGACATGTTATGTATAGTAGGGGTTATATTTCAGGACATAACCTGGGCATTCTGTGGTCATGTGTACAGTAGTGAAGTCTGTGTACTTATGGTGATTGTTGACAGTATGTGTATTGCAAATACTTACCTTGGCCTGTGTACAGACTGTGGTAGATGTCACTGTTCTTGGTCCTGTTCTGTCTGATGTTATATGCTGCTCCAGTGTATGGTACCCTATTGGCTTTACCTGTTTGTAGGGCCAAACACACACATGTCCTATACCACAGACAGGCATTGGACCACACTGTGTTGTGGCCCAGTATATGTAGGGTTAGTGTGTGAGTGGCACATATGAGGATAGTGTTGATCAGACAGTCCATATACTGTAATATTAAGCTTGCTTACCATATGTGGCTGTGTTCACATTGGTTGTGGGTATGCACTTTCACACAAGTGTCTGTTACTCTGTGCTGTGACATGCTTGTAGAGCCTGCTATATTTGCAGGTACATGTGTATTCTCCCATAAGAAATGCAGGCCAGTGTTGTAGCAGTCTGCCTGTAGTTTGCACAGTGCTTTGTTACATGCCTAGTAGCTTAGTGTAATTACCCAGTGTGATGTTATGTCCAGATATTTGCCAGATGTACTGCTGCCGGGCAACCATAGCTGTCATGTATTTTTGACAAAGCAGTGGGATGCTATACAGATGTATGTCACTAACTAATGGGTAGTATGTGGCCATGTCACCTCTGCACCACTGGTTATTATGTGTCAGGGCAGACAGGAGTGTGTGAATGCATAAACTATGTGAGCACACGTAGTCCAGTATTTACGTGATATACCCATTTATGTGGCTGTTAACATCCACATTGTCAGGCTTGGTCCACATGTCTTGCATTAAGGGGATCTGTATATACCTCTGGACTGACCAGAGTTTGCCAGACTGTCCACATTTATTGGTCATATCTCTGCTGTAGTCCACAGGATCATTACTGTGATATCAGTGGTACTGTACTATGATTCCACAGTGGGAAAGTAGCTGACTCCAAGTCAGACTGCCGACTAGTCAATAGTGAAGTCCCAGAGGGTTCGGGGTCCTGGGTTCTCCCCTGTTTGGTATCTACTTCTCTGAAGTCCAGGCCAACACGAAGGGATTCTGTCTGACAAAGTTCACAGATGATTGCAAGTTGGGAGCTATTATTAACTGCCCAAGCGATGATGATATCATACAGAAAGGCCTCAATGAGACCAACGACTGGTGTCAGAACCATGGCCTTAAGCTCAATGCCAAAAAATGTGTCTTCATCCCCTTTGGGAAAAACCTGGTTCCCTTGAATTACCACATTGATGTTGGTCCACTGAACACGGAAGGCGTTATAAGAGATCTGGGAACACAGGTTTACAGCAACCTCTCTTTTGACCACAACGTTGCCACTGTGGTCAGAAAGTCCTTCTATGTGGCACATCTCATTACTAAGGGTTTTGCATCCAGGAAGAAAGAGGTCATTGTCTCCCTCTACTCTTCCCTCATTAGGCCAATCATCGAGTACAACACCCCATATATATATATGTTGTTGGTCTTTCGGCTTTTCCTGGTTAGGGGTCACCACAGCAGAACTCGGGTCAGCTAATGATTGGCAGTTGGTTTTTATGGTGCCAAGTTGCCAGCCCGATGCCCAACCTTCAACGAAGGCACGCCCATTCAATGCATGTCTTTCAAACACCCACTCGACCGCGGGGAGGACATGCAGACTTCACACAGAAGGCACTCCCAACTCAAGTTGAGAATCGAACGGGAGAACCTCTTGCTGTGAGGCAACAATGCTACCGCTGCACCACCGCAGAGGTGCATGTATATATATATATATATATATATATATGTATTACACACACAGATATATACACATCTATATATGTCTACACATATACAGATATATAGATATATATGACATATAGTTATATCTACATATATTTCAATATATACACATTATATATATATATATATATATATATATATATATATATATATATATATATATATATATATATATATACACATATATATACACACACACACACACACATGTACATATATATATATATATACAGAAAGATATACATATGGCCATATATATGATGCGCTATGCAGATGTATATAAATACATATATATGTGTATGTACATGTAGACATATATCTACATATGTATATGTATATATCCATATCCTTTTCATGTGTAAACATTACTGTTGTGTACACCTTTCCAGATGTATCCCACCATATGAATCTGACGTGTATATTTAGATATAACAACATATGTGATGTAACAGTAATATCACTAACAAGTACTACACAATTATAGAAGTCACAGCAATTAATAATGTGTACTGACAGATATATTGGAAAAACAACAACCGTCTTCACAGCTGTCATGGCGTAGTGGTTAACTATTGTGACTATAGTGTACAGGGTCCTGGGTTCAAGGCCTACAAGGGTTGTTTATTTTGTTGCTGAGCAGAACAAGGGCTGCTAGATACAGAGTGGTTAAGGCAGTTTTAAGCAGCTTTAAGCGCGTTTGTGTGAAACTATGCAGTACTAAGGTATGGTTAAACATATTGGCGCTTACACTGTGTAGGTTTCACTTACCAGTGCGCAAATGTGCTCAGCTGTTATATTGCAGCAATCATGACACCTGCTAAGCATGGCTAAGGCTTGGTAACCAGTGCTCACATCCCAGTCTGATAACATAGCAGGGTAATGACATCTGTAATAAGTGTATGTAATGCCTTGTACTTAACATGCGTCTATGTGCTGTCATTACAGTAGCAAGGGGGTGTGAGTCTCCTGTCTGGGACACTTGAGTATATATGGCTTGTACAACACTCTTATCCATGTGAATGTGTTACATACAAGGGTAGTAATCCCAGGTTATATGCAGTCACACTGGCATGTAGTGTATCATTACGTTACGTTACTACTGTTGACAGTGCTTTCCCAAGCAAGAGTAGATTGCTAATTGTAGTACTGGAAACAAACACCCCTGCATGCATATATGGACTCTTACTCACTGTCGTGTTCCTGGTGTGTGAGCTGTGTCACATTATATACTTCTTACTAGATAAAGATCTGACATGTGGAAAATAACTGTAGACTACAGTCTGTATAACGTATGTCGGTGAGGGCTGCCATTATGTAGTAATGGCATACCTATCAGTGTTAGATGTCTATCTGTCAACACATTCATCCTACTGCATAGCTAGTTGGTGAGCTGATGTCTGTCAGTCCCTGTACAGATGTGCAGATGTCAGGTATCCATCTTGGATATGTACAGGCAATCTATGCTTGACTGACACTGACATGTCTGCCCAGCTGTGTTATAAATGGCAAAGATAGGACTCAACACCCTGTAGGCACCACATGCCATGGTTACATCAACTACACTACCACAGTCAACAGAAACTACACTACCACAGTCAACAGAACATGTCTGGGTACAGGTCTCTAAGACAGATACTAACCATGTTATGTAATACATGCTGCATACATGTCAACTGGAGCACCTCACCGGCCCTCTGCAGGAGGCACCTAGAGGATTGGCTGATGCATGTCACTCTCACCCTGAGGGTCACCACAGTGGTGTCTGTTGATAGATGGCCTGCTGGCAGGTGACACGATACCACTGTGCACACATCCCCTACACTTCCCATCTCTCCATAGACAATAGCCTGGTACACACCAATGAACACCTGCACCAATGCACCTCAGTACTGACAAATGTGTACATGTGCATTACTGAGAATATCCATATCTGTGTGTTAGTAGACCTGTAGTTGGGAATACCCTGAGGCCCTTCACCCCACCACACCACCCATTGCCATAGTTAGATGTGGCTGCTGCTGTACCGGACATTACATGTACCTTGTTATGCTCCTTTCCCTAAGGGCTACCTGGGCCTTGCAGAACCAGCACAACAATGTTGTACAAATGGGTTGATAGGCATGGGATACCCACTAAGTTCTGGCAAGTGTGTCTATGTGTGCATGTGTGTATATATGTAGGGTAAAGTATTCCGAGGCCACATACTCCTATTACAATATGCATTGCCACACAGTATTAGGGATAGTGATGTTGCTGCCAATAGGAGAGGCATGACAATGCATCACCCTACTATGCCTGTGGCATGTACATTAGATGCATATCCCTGTAGTAGCACTCTTGTGATGGACAAGGGGTTTTATTGCAGTCCTGGTCAATGTGTGATGTTGGGTATGTCAGAGTGTCATCATGGGTTTCAATATGTACAATATCCACAGTGGAGTATGGGTGCTGGGTATACTATCATTACACCATGGTACCCCCGGTATATGTCCCATGTGCCACTGTATGGTGACCACTGTCACTATCAACCATACAGGTAACTGATAACACTATCCAACCTGGTTACGCATGTGCTGTGTGCAACCTACCTGTAATATACTGGACACACTGACAAGGTAGTTAGCACTGATAGGCCCATGTCTCTCTGATGTGTGTCTGACTGTTATGTGTTTGTCAATGTATATATGACGGCATGTCACACTATGTATTGTCCATATACAACCACTACATCCCCCATTATCATACTGAACATGCCTGGGGATGCTCTGCATGTAACCTGGAACACACCTCATCCTAAAAGCTGTGTGGTGTGTGCAATTAAAGCCACACACACATCAGTAGCACTACATACCTAGGTAGGGGTCTATTCCCAGTGCTGCCAAGTAACAGTGTGCTTGTATGTGGAGGGATCTACTTCAGGTTGCAGAATATACATGTCCCAGAGGATCATCTGTCCAAGAACTGCGTGGCAAATGCTAACATGTCACAGGAATCCTCCTGTGGGCATACATTCCATCACAACTACTGTTAGCTGTGTAAATGGCCTCTTCCCCACTGTATAGGTGTGCAGCGATACTGGGGTTGGTATATATAGCTGGGTGTGGCTGCTGTGGATACAACCAACATCACTGCAGTTACTGTTACTGTTGAGTGTATCCCTCGCATGTAGCTGGCCATAATAATGTGCAGTTCATGTTAACAGGTTAGGTATTTGTCTATCACACTATCTGTGGTTCTACAGCGCTTCTCACCATGCGAAGGGTAGGGGTGTGCCATCCACACCAGCACACACGTTTACTGTGTTGAGGATTGCACTACATTGAGGAAGGGGACATATACCTTGCTGGTACCATCGTCAATGGCATTAAACTAGCAGACGGCTTATTCCACAATGTGTTGTTCTGCATAGTCTGGCTTGGTGGAATTACATAGGCTACAATGGGTTCCTTGCACAGGTACATACGTCCATGTGTACAGTATTCTCTGTGTAGTGCAACCTAAGCCTGTGTGTGTTATACATAAATATGTGGTGTGTACCACACAGTACAACTACCATTGTCCACTGTAGAAGGGCTAACAGCAGCCACCATGCACTCACCTGTATACACCACCTCCAGACCTATCAGCCATGTGGCACAGGCAGTAACTCTTATACAGACCTGTGACATGTGTTCACCTGTACCCAGGATATGGCACAGCCAAGATGTCACCACAGTGCCATACCCCTTGTGAGATATGACAGCAGACCATCCTCCTGCTGACACATGGACACCTACAACACAAATGGATAACATTATGGAGACCACAATCACTCAGTGTTACTTACAGCTATAATGCATCATGGCTGGACAGTTACACTACTCGACATGTAAGCATTAAATGTTACTGCTGACAACATGGTACACAGCAATACATTGGTACACTGTAGTAGAGTCACCATGTGCATCAGAACCATATTAGCCTTTCCATGCATCGATGTTATGAATGACAGGGATGTGGCACAGGTATCATCATATGCACAGGGTGTGTTGTTGGCTTGCCAGAGACCTAGGCTGGGCCATACGTTTGACACCATGTGTGTGAGTGAGGGGTTTTAATTACTGATATGGTTGTGGTGATGTGGTGTGTGTAGGTATGGGGTTGCCCTAGGTGTGTTTGTATTGTGTGTGAGCATGCATACACACAAGTTCTGCCATGTGGCTGCCCTATACAGGTGTTTGTTGGACAGCTGCAGACCATACATGGCAGGGTGTGCAGTCCACCGCCTCCAGCCACGGACATGAGAATTGTGCCTGCCAGGGGTTCCACGAGCATGACTAGGTACAAGCCTCGATATGCTACTCTCCCCTGATGATGACTTTGTCTGCTGGAACCACACTAACTCTTCCTGCACAGCTGCACTGTTTTGCCTTGCTACAACACAGACAGGTGCCACATGTAGACACAGCCTAACATTAGGGGGTATATACAGGGACAGATTGCAGGTAAGCCTATTAAACACCTATGGCATTTCTGCATGCTACATTATATGTTAACATGACTGTCCTGCAAGTGGCGGGCTCTGGAACCCACGTGTCCATCATAACGGCATTACTACCACCACCAGCTATTGGCCACACTAATATATATGTCTTGCATTACACAACACACACTATGATGGCTTACATCTTGTCAGTCCCTGCTGATCTGCACAGTTGACAGGTATGGCCCACTGCCCACAGGGACATAGCAGTTGTTCAGCTGGACAGCATTACAACACCACCGGATGGCACATATACAGCATTCCACATCATCTATCCCATTATTATGGACCAAGTAATACATTCAATTATATGCACATATACTTCACATACCTGTTGTGGTAATGATGTCTCATCTGGATAGTTTGCTGTGTGGATGGCTGGATGGATCTGTTTTTTTTTGTTGTTGTGTTTGTTTTTTTTTTTTTGGGCTTTCACACTCTCTCTCTGTCTCGGTCTCTCTCCACTAAATGGATTGTGCTGCTTTGCATAGATTGCAGCATGGATTTTGTAGGTGATGCACATGATCAGGTAATGGCCTCTGCATTAATCAGTGTCCACCACTTGCTACCTGCATGCATCATGCTGTGTTGTACTTCCAATTACTACTGTCATGGCAACCCACTACTATAAATCCATACATCATGTGGGTATGGTCCCTTTAACTTTCCTGTATGGAGGACATCCTTCCTGTGTGTGGGCGGCAGTATTACAGACAGCAGGTAGCGATACCTCTTTCAAGAGGACTTCCAGACTCAGGCCAGCTACATATTTGTGTAAGGTTCCAGACTTACAGTGTGAGTAGTGTTGTTATATAAATTGTATAGCACCAGTGTTACAGGGTTTGTGTGTACATACTAGTTTAACATGACATGCAGTCTGTCTGCATAGCGCTCAACTGTGGGCCTATCCACATGATGGCCAGAGGTGTGCCCGTTATGTTTTGTCTATCCACCACACAGGTCTTGTGTCAGACATATCACTGGCATTGTGTGTGTTGAGTGCTATCAGCACATGGCTACATCCATTTGTGTTTATGACTTCATATTCCTGACCAAGGGTATGTTGCAGACTATCCTGTAACACCAGCAACTTTCTCAGTGTATAACACTATTTCACATATGCCCTGAGTTCCGGCCTCTGTCCTCCATCTATATACCAGGCTTTGTCCATATGACATGCAGTAAGGGGTTGTTATGTAGTGGACTGTGATTATGTGCTGCCATTCCTGCCATCATTCCAGTGCTGTTGTGACCCCCACACACATTGTGGGGTAGGGTCTATATATATATATATATATATATATATATATATGTATGTGTGTGTGTGTGTGTGTGTGTGTGGGCTTCAGCTGCACAAAACATGTGTGCTCTTCTGCAGTCCAGAGGTCAGTGTATGTAACAGTGGTATATGCCCCTATAGATCCGTCTATGGGGGAGGGGTATGCACCATATATAACACAGGCTGTTACAACATGTGAGGGATATCGGTAGTAAGCCACCTTAAGGTATATGGCTGTAAATTTCCATACATTTCACCTTGGGAACATTGGTGCCCTAGTGCTTACTGTCATACAGACTGTTCTGTTTGTCAGTGTGATTGTGATGTTTTCAGTTAAGCATTGTTATGTAAAAGATATATCCTCATTGTGGCAACTTAATACTTTTCCCCCTAGGGGTTGAGTTCAGAGTGTAATTTGAGGCTGCTGAACTATACATCTGCATTACTTACTGTTGAGTGATTGTTATCCTCTGGCCCAGTCTTTTTTTACTGTTGTACTACTTGAAGGCCTTGGCATGGACAGCAACATATGTTATGCTTTCAGATTACTGTATAAAATGATTTGCTTGAGAGTTGCATTACTCAGTATGTATTTCAAAGTCTTAACAGCTATATGACATGGCATATACAACTGCAATAGTATACAGATAAACATTTCTTATGTATGCAAACCTGTGTGTGGTGTCATATCCTTTGACTTCTCTGTGGGCATATGTTTTAGGCAACAATTGTCTTTTGTATGACAGAATCAAACACTGTCCATTTGAAAACGTGGCAACTGTGGGAATACTGGCTGTTCAATATGCTGTGCACCCTCTAAATATGCATCTTCCTATACATACCTATGTGTGTGTATGTATATGTATCTTTGGAAAGTTTATTGCTTCCACATTGTGCATTCCCTATGATAGCCAGACTGTACTGCATGATATGTTATTGATACCATCCTGACATCATACAGGTGGGATGGATTACTGTTAACGTCTTGTGGCCATGTTGTGTAGGGTCCTGGGTATGGGACTTGCAACAGTTGGTACTGTGTTGCAGGGCAGATCTATTTGGCTGTGGGGGAGGAGTGATATCAATACTTACAAGAGGTATTTAGCTTGGGCCCCCTCACCCCCATTAACGGTGCCTTTGGTCATATATGTATTTATGTTCTCTTTTATATCTATAGATATATATCTGTATATACAAATATATATATATATATATATATATACACACACACATCTGCTTACATATATATATATATATATATATATATATATATATATATCTGCTTACATATATAGTCATATATATGTAGACATACATATCTATAGCTGTATGTATATGTATATGTATATATATATATATATATATATATATATATATATATGTATATCATTTTATATATATATATATATATATATATATATATATATATATATATATATACACACACACACACACATCTACATGTATAAATACATTTCCTGTACTGCTGAATGACTGTGCTGGATGATATGTTTGTGAAAACATCAGGGTTATGTGTATCTGACATGGCTTATTGATAAATCACTTTGGCTATGGTGTGCAGTGTCCTGGGTTCGAGCCTTGCAAAGGCTGTTTATTTTGTTGCTGGGCAGAACAAGGACCGTTGGATACAGAGTGATTAAGGCACTTTTAAGCAGCTGTAAGTGGGTTTGTGCGAAGGTAAGCACTGCCAACTTCCGGTTACAGTTTCTTATTCTCGGTTAGCTTCTAAATTGCTTAACCTGTGTAGGCATTGCTTACCCCCACGCAAACAAACTTAAACCTGCTTACTGCTGCTTAAAAGTGCTTACTCCCACTTACCCCCGCGCTAATTACTTTAAAAGAAATGAAAAAGGGTTGACAGGAAAGTGGTGAATAAGGGGCACAAAGAGGGAAAGACAGTAGGGAAAATAGCTAATGATGTGCAGGACAGGTGTAGGGAAGGTCCATAGCTGCCCATTTCTTCTACAGCAATAGCTGAGCATATACACTGATTTGGAGGTAGATTTGGACACTCGTACCCCTGAGACAGGGGTGAGGACAACAATATGTTGTGAAGCCAATTAGACCAGATTACATGTGTCCAGTGGACTTGTGTGCAAAATGGACAGCTATGTATGGAGCAAGATTATTTTGGGGAACAGCTTGCCTTTTTTTTTAAGGTGAGAGTGGGATGTTGGGGAGGGATAGTAGGTATATTTGGGGAGGTAGGTTGGGTAGGATAACAGACAAGACAGCATACAGGGGCAGTATATGCCACACGTGGTGGATGAACACCTTGGATGGGGAGGGGTGTTTGGAAGTCAGAAGCCCATGAGTCCCCTAGTGGAAACAGTGGGACTGAGGTCCCCACCCATGGGCAGTCACCACTGCACCTTCAAGGCCCTGAAGGTGGCTGCGCTGGGGGCTGAGTAGGAGGGGTATGTTGGCCCTCTAATTGTGCCATGTGGCCCTCAAGCTGGCATAGCATATCTCCAAACTCCCTGTGGAGCTTGTTATACACCAGACCCCAGGACCTGACGACGGGTGACTGTATCCTGTCCGCGCCCGCCCCATCCCCTGAGGCGGTTCCACCCAAAGGTGGTGCAGGACCAGCGGACAAGGAGGTCCCGGGGTGGACCCCAGAAGTGCTGGTGCCCAGGTGCCATGGCCAGATGAGGTGGGAGAGGTGGGTCCGCTGGGAACAGCCTTCCCAAACGTGCAATGGTGTTTCAATTTTACAACATATGTGGGTTAGTAATAGTCAACACATTCCAGGATTAGGTATAACAGCATGCACAGATATTCCCATTAACCCGAAAACAACAGCGGACATTACAACAGCATGCAAGTACATTGACGGCAGCATGCCACCAATGTGGGGGTATTTCAACATGGCACATGCATAAAACACATTTCAATATTTATCAAACAATAGGACATATGTCCCAACAGTAGATTTAATAGTGCACATACCGACTGAGTTGTGTATTTAGTTTACTGTTGCAGATATGGTGGGGGGGTATGTCAATTAATGACTTGTATATCCCTGTAGTTCTCATTACTTTCCTCGTCAGTGCTGTGATCTGTACCTTACATGTATTACTACACTACCCTATGGCCTTAGTTCGGACAGTGGTATTGATGTAGACAACTATATACATGAATTGAGTTTTACCTGCTGTATACACCTCTTACCTGGTATACCTGTGGAAGTATTGTTTGTTAACACTACTTGACTGTTTCTACCCATATTCCCAGATTCCAGGTTGAAGTTATGCACACACCTCTCCATCTTATTGCACACACTCTGGGCATGTCTTGCCAACATGCAGGTGAAACCGGGACATATTTTGACTGTTGCCCTCATAAACCTTTGGTGAGTTGTACAATGACAGGTTCGTTTTCATAGACATTTTCCAAATATTTACAGGCCTGACAGTCAGTCAGTTATATGACATTAAATGCTGCCTACATGTCAGAGATTAGCACGCTGATATGCCAGGGGCACAGGGTAACAGCCAGCAGATATGGGCCAATTCTCTGGATATTCTGGACAGATTTGTACAGTCGAGGGGTATGATTCTGCATACAGCTTACTACCACTCCCAGGATTCAAACCATGGCTGTGTGTGCTAAAATAACACAGTGTACATCACAGTTGGTGTGCTATATAGATATTTCCTGTGTAGCTTTTCTCTGAATTCCTTCTATAAGTCTCCCGTGGTTTTACAATCTGACCTTGTAATTCCAACACTTTTATACAGGGTTTCCTAGTCAGTTTTATTATGTAAGCACCGTGTGGATGACACTGATGAGTAATACCTTATTAGTCAGAGATACTGCAACACTAACACTGCCATACAATACCAGACTAAACAGTACCAGTCCAAGATTTCAAGTCTTTTATTTCCAGGCACAGTTTTCGTATCTGACAGACCTGTGGGGGGGAATCTTTGTTAACACTACCTGAATGTTGTCACACATATTACCAGATTCCACATTATTATGCATATACGTCTCACTCTGTTACTGCACACACTCTGGTCATAGCTTCACAACATGGGGGTGGAGTTGGGACATACTTTGTTTATTACTCTCATAACACTTTGGTGAGTTGCTAGAGTGACAGGTTTGTTCTTATGGATATATTCCTGACAGTTATGATGTGTGACAATCAGTTGTAGGTCATTATTTGCTGCCTAAACTTCTGGGAGCTTCCCACTGATTTGCCAGGGTGACAGGCAGGGGACTTACACCAATTATCTGGACTTTCTGTAAATATCTGTACAGTTGTGGGGTATGATTCTGCATACAGCTTACTACACTCCCAGGATTCGAACCATGGCTGCGTGTGATAAAAATACAACACTTCACATCTCAGTTGAGTGTGCTATTTGGATTATGTCGTCTATCTTTTCACTGTTTTCTAAGTCTCTCTCAGTTGTACAATATGACCTCTTGTGATTACAACAGTCGTATACAGACATTCCTACACATTTTATTTATGTAGCACAATGTGAGTAACAGTGCTTAATACAACAGTACTATTAAGAGATTGCAACACTAAACTACCATATGATACCAGAGTAAACACAAGCAGTCCAGCAGTTAGACCTTTATGGTCAGGCTATTAACCTTTTATTTACATACAACCTACATGAGACTCTTCCTGCCATAGTCTCTAGTTTATTCAGTACATGCCATACACAATACAGGTTTTATACTGGCAATTAACTTTCTACTACTTTTAGATTCATTTATTATGACAGTACATGCAAGAGTACAACTAACCTGCCTCACGACGCAACCAATGCAATCTACAGGCATGGGCTTCCCAGTTCACAGCATGCTCGTCTGCCACTGTCAAAGACATGAGGAATATTTAGCCATACACATCCATAATATACATGAGCTGGCAATTATTAAAAAGGTAGTAGACTGATACTTGCACACTGCTGGGACATCACCCGTCCAACTAGCCTCTTGGATCCACTGACCCAAGAGCTCCCGCTTTCTCCACTTCAGGTCGGCATAGTTCGAGGTATGCCAGTGGCACTGGTGAGGTCACGGGCAAGATGTTCCCAGGCTTCTGCTTTATATTGGGAACCCTGGTACTGGCCCTGCAGCAGTCTCTGGTCATGGTCTTTAACAAGGAGTCCTGCCATGACTTTGGACTCCTGGATGCCCCAGCGCTGCGCCTGGAAGTGCACTCTTCTCCTACACCAGTCACAGTGCCTACAGGAGGAAGCTGCAACCAGTTATGAGATGTATCCCTGCCTGTGGGGTTTAAATAGGGCCAATTTCATGCACTTTGCCATGATTGGACAGTTTTGAAAATGCTAAGCTATGGGCAAACCTGCTTACCCAAGGTTGGCATTGCTTAAAGGGGTATACAAATGGGCAAACTGATTTATCTTGCCTACACATTGCTTACACCTAGTAAGCAGGGCTGTGCAATGATTAGCGTTGCTTAATTTCTAATTTGCACACTATTTGCTGTTTGGCATTGACTTATTCATTACATGTTATTTATGTGTTTGGTATCCATGATTCATGTGTATGTACACTGTATGGGGTTCCTTGCGTTTAGTAGGGGATTTCAACACGTTATTACAATGACACCTCACATGTGGACTTAATGCAGTACTCCAGTTCACATATTTATGTTATGTAGCAGGTTATACAACATAAAACTGTATATAGATTCCTTTCACGTGTTAAGTTTGATTTTCCTATAGTGAGGATCTGTTTGGTGATACCTGAATCTTACGTACTGCTGTGATTGCTGTGATGGCTTACTGGTTAACTACTGTGACTATAGTGTACAGGGTCATGGGTTCAAGACGTGCAAGGGCTGTTTATTTTGCTGCTGGGCAGAACAGTAGCTGTTGGATACAGAGCGATTAAGGCACTTTCAAGCAATTGTAAGTGGGTTTGTGTGGGTTTGCATGACGGTAAGCAATACTAACTTCCAGTTAAATATGCTTACAGAGGGTTAGCTTCAATATTGCTTAACCTGTGTGCTCAATTGCTTACCCCCATGCAAATAGGCTTAAACCCGCTTACCGCTGCTCAAATATGCTTACTCCCACTTACTACTGCTTAATCATGCTTACTCCCGCTTACCCTCACACTAATTTAGACAGAAATGCAACATGCTTCTTGGGAAGGTGATGGATTTGGACACTCTATGGATTTAACATTCATTACACATTATACCCTTGATTTGTATCCCAGATTCATGTGTACATATACTGTATGGGGCACTTGTGTTTATCTGTGGATTTTACAACATTATTACAATGACACCTCACATCTGCATTTAATGCAGTACTCCAGTTCACAGATGCATGTTATTTAGTAGGTTATACAACAAAATATACTGTTCATAAAGTGATTTGACATGGAAAATGGAATTTACTGGAGTGAGAATCGAATCGGGAATGACTGCTCATAAGGCAAATGCTCTGACCACTACACTATTGCAGTACTGCTTCATTTGCATTTATCTTGATATTTATCTTCTTGTGCCAATTAAGCTACAGTATGCGTAGCTAAGCAGTGGGCAAACCAGCACACCTATGGTTAAATTTAACCTGTTTGATAAAAAAAGTGTTTATATTATTGTATTTTAAATATTGCTCTTATAAACTTGGGGGGTTTTTTGCTAGGGTACCCGGATTTGTTTTTATGTACATTTTCCGATTGATTTGATGTCTGACACTCGTATGTTTGCCATTATTTCACATGAGATCATCCCAGTGACTTGGCAGGTAAATGAGGAACAGGCCAGACGTATGTGCCACATATCTGGACATTATGCATTGATCTATACTGTTGGGGGTATACAACCCCCTATGAGCGGTCTCGCTCATTGTAATTGCCACATGGCAGTTCTTGACTGCAGGGGCATATAAATTGTGAGAGCTCTGCTCTCAGACACGCACCCTGCACTCATCCATGCTCTGTGTACGTTTAGGAGCTGAGGCAACACACCTTCATTACTATGCATGGCATGCTACCATGTTGCTCCTAAACGGTCACTTCCATGCAGGAATAAGCTATTCCTGCACAGAACTTTACTGAACCCCAGGGTGTCATTTTTAAGACCTCTAGTTGTACCCAAGTTTTGTAGTGAAAATTAATTGCAGCTGGTTGCTTTTGTTAATGAAATTATGTGGAGTTGTTTTCCTTTAAAATGGTTGTTTAGTTGTAGTGAAAGTTTTTCAATACTAATGAATAATAAGTACACTTATATAAATGAGCATCTTGTTCTCCTTTTCTTGAAGATTTAAGTTAGCCACTGACTGACCAAACAAGGATGTTTGTGTCACTGGAATATTAAGGAGAATAGATAGAATAGGGTCACTATACCATAATGGGTAGTATTCTCAGAGGTTTGCAAGAGAAGAGCAAAATATTTTGCTCAGTTTTGCAAAGTCGGATTCAGTCAGTGACATGCATAATTAGCATGGTTCTAAATCACTTTAAAGCTCTGGCAACTTTTATGAATTACTAAAATGAATCGCTAGAACCACTGTGGACTGTCATAGGTTGGTACTAGGCTATCTGCCCTAGGACTTATAAAAGCCAAGCCAAACAATTCCCTGGATATTTCTTCCCACAATATTTACTTCCCTGGACCCCTGTCTAGCAGGGACATTGACATGATCCCCGGGGTGAATTTCCCATCTCCCATCCAATCGTCAAGGTTCCTTTTGAAGATGGCCAAGGAGGCGCTCTGCTTGACATGTATGGGCAGTCTATGCCAGAGTATGGGGAGTCTCTGGGTCAGGAACCTATCCCTCCAGCACGTTTTGTTCATTGTGATGACAAGGTTTAGATCCCTGGAGCGTGTGGCTCTGAGTGATTGAGATTTCTTTTTAAGTGGAGCATGTCCAACAGCTCAGGGTTTGACATGGCCTTGTATGATAAGCAGAGATAGTCTCCGAGTAGACGATATGCCACAGAGTATATCTGAGTTTTTTTAGACTTGTCAGCATAGGGCATCTGCTTTAGGCCTGTGATTCTTTGAGTGAGGTATTTCTGCGGCCTTTCCAGCTGTTACAGATGTCTTGTGAGGTACCTACCAAATGGGGCGTTGTACTCTATAATGGGTCTAATGAGGGATGAGTACAGTGACACAATGACCGCCTTTTTACTGGATGAAAAGCCCTTAATGATGAGGAGTGCCACATAGAAGGATTTCCTGACTGTTGTGGCGATGTGGTTATCGAAGGTGAGACCACTGTCCACCTGTGTCCCTAAGTCTCTCATCACACTTTCGGTGTTTAGTGCACTGCCACCTATGTGGTAATTCATGTGTACATGTTTTTTCCCAAAGGGGATAACTATACATTTCTTGGCATTAAGCTTGAGCCCATGGGTCTGGTACCAAGCATCTATTTCTGTAAGGCCCTTTTGTAATGGCTCCCAGTTTACAGTCATCTGCGAACTTTGTTAGCCAGAGTCCCTTAGTGTTGGCCTGTACTTCAGAGAAGTAGATGCCAAACAAGAGCGGTCCCAGGAATGAACCCTGAGGTATTCCACTTGTCACTTGTCTGGAGCTGGATTTGGAGTCGGCTACTTTTACAGTCTGGGTTCTATCGCCAGTTGGCAAACCCACTGAGTAATGTAGGGATTTATGCCCAGCTTAGTAAATTTATCTATGATTCCAGAGTGGGGAATGGTGTCGAAGGCCTTGGCGAGGTCCAGACAGGCTGTGTGACCGCCTTACCCTCGTCCACAGCTCTGGAGACCGATTCAAAGAAGTCACTCGGATTCAGGAGAAAAGATTGTCCCTTCACGAACCCAAACTGGGTGGGGTCCAGTATTTGAAGGTTGCCAATGTCTTTGTTTATAAGTTCCATGATAATGCGTTCCATGCCCTTGCAGATCAGGCTAGTCAGACTGATGGGACGGTAGTTCCCAGGATCCAAGGTGGATCCTCCCCTTGTGGAGTGGGATAACTGTAGCTGTGTGCCACTCAGTGGGCATGAAGCCTAAGTATCCTATGTATTTTGTATAATTTTATCTCCTGTATTTCCTATTGTGTAAAAAGGGATGCTAACTAGTCAGTGACTGCACCTACTACAAATGAAAACATCATATTATTTATTTATTTACTTATTTAACTTTTTGGTAAAACAGTAAATGATTTTATGCAAAATCAACTACTTTAAGCTACAACCCAGAATAAACATACTGAATGCATTAACAAAGGAACACAATATAAAATAAGCAAATACAGAAATAAATAGAATAGTCACACTTAATTAAACTGGCAATACAGCTGCTCCTCTGACTCAGTACTGAATGGACCAAACAATCTTCTTTTACCATACAGGAACAATATTCACACTCATTAATTAACAACTGATTAACCTATTAAACAGAGTGGTTGCTGATAGACAGAATGACAAACAACAGTCAACATATTGATAACACATCCCAGAAAGTTGATTTACATTGATACAACCCAGAACTTTGATCCCATAGTCAGTGATCTAGGAACCTATGTTGACAGTGAACTGTCCTTTGATTACCACATTTCCACTGTTGTAAAGAAGTCCTTTTTCATTGCAGGTCAGTCACTGAATATAATGCCTCAATCAGTATGCACCTGTCCAAAGAGTGGTCACAACTGGAGCAGCCACAATGCTTACTTACTAAAAATTCAAGGACCTAAACAACAAAAACTATGCATACCATCTTGAAGCTTTGTCCTACTAATTGTTATCATACAAGCTACTACAAAACAACCTCTGCATCTTGTATACAGCCTCAAAAGACTCTGTCCTTTTAGACCTATTACGCAATTGCAAGTCCAGTGGTAGCGTGAGCACCTGGTCAAGGAATCTCCGTCTCTTTCGCAACATAAATAGAAAACATTGGAGGAAAAGGTATGTATCACAGAGAATGCCTCTTCTATGGAACTGCCTTCCATTCCACATAATTTAAGGTACTTCTCTTACTCTTTGCGAACATAATTTTGATGAATGGACAGGATCCTGCAAATTCAACCCTGGTTTAGCACCCATATCTCTCAAGTAAATATCCCAGAATTTCTTGTTCTGCCTGCCTCTATGACATTTGCATACGAAATACAAGGGCTAATACCTACCATGAGAATATAAGGCTAGATTTCTTTAGGTCTTCACAGATCAATAACCTAGTATGTACCTTTGAATTTGCTAACAAAGTTCCACAGGTAGAATCCAGTAATGGAAAAAAAAGGTCTGACTTTGGTCACAATCTTGCCATAACAGTAGGTGTCATTCTCTTCACTGTTAAAGTATTCTTTACAATAGGGACCTTTATGTCCTACACTACATGCGGGGAGCATGGGAGCATATGTGTGATGTACGGCGTACCTTAAAGCAACCTAAAGGCTTTGTTATACTGACCGGACATCAGGCTTCCCTTGGCGGGGGATCCCTATTGTAAGGAATACTGCAACAGTGAAATGGAAGGACATCACAGAGATTGTTGAACAATATGCATCTACACAGAGGTGAGCTGAGTAAGTGCAGTCTTCTCTGCTCAGGAAACTCTGTTCCAAGATGTACTGTTTTATTCCCTTTTGAGTTCAATGGTTATAACAGAAGTGAAAGCAGCATACACTTTCAGTGCACTGCTCGGAAACAGTATTGTACAGCCTACTGTGTGTCATCATGTTATGCATTTGAAATGAAGACATCTGTTATGTGCAGGGGCCTAACTGCCATATTTCCATGTGGTTCATAAATCTCACCTCTGTTTAGCTTGGAGTCAGAGCAGTACAGCAGTTAACATTCTCTGAATCACTTTCCTCTTGTGTAATAAACAACTGTTTATGAATGGCACCTCTTGCTGTAACTCATGCACGTCATCTTAAAACTATCACTAACATGGCAAGCTTACTGGCATGACAGCTCTTCCTGGACTATGCATGTATTGGTGTGCAAACTCCTATTTTATCTGGTGTAGCATTTAACTTTGTTCTAATGATAATATTGCAGCTAGAAACAGACTGCACATTTACCTGAATCTACTTTAAAATTCATCTGTGATAAGAAGCTATGTGAGCTAAATAGTTTGATGCCTTAACTGGTACTAGATGTGTACAAGTTTTTAGCATAATTATATAGTAAGCTAGAATCTTTATGAAATGGTAAATGTACAAAAAAGGATAGGTTTCCCACTCTTGTTAAATGTTGTTGGAGACAAATCCAGTGCATGCCTTATTAAGAATTATACAATGACCCCCCCCCCATTAATATTCCAAAACGTGCATGCTGATTGGCCAGTGCCCATTGTAAATCCCACAGTAGGCCAACAGAAAAAGGTCCGGTTGCCCGGACTTTTTGTCCGCTGGTATAAAGTGTTCAAAACCTTTTTTTTTTTTTTAAATAAATAAAACAAAAAGAAAAAAAAACAGAGCAATGGAGGCTTTCTTTTCTCCGTTGCTTCTGTTTCAAAGCATTGAGGTACTGAGTATGTGTAGGAATGCAAGTCCCATATGCATGTGCAGTACATCAACACAAGGAAGCAGTATACCATCACCAGTGGAAGAACAGTAATGCGCCGTTATACAAATACATTATTTAAGAAAAGTATTTTTTTTCTTAAATAATGTCATTGTATAATAGCAATAACTGACTCCATGGTTGTGGTATATTGAAATTTACCCACGGTTGGCTTTACATAATCACTTGGGCTTCACCCTCATGATTAAACCATGCCAACCGTGGGTAAATCTTCAATATATCACACCATGCTGTCGGTTAATGCTTAATTATAAAAATCCTGTCTAACCATATGAAACCCATCTTAAGAGTCTTTTTTGGACAAGTTACTTGCTTTTAAAACATCCTCAGAAGTATTGTAAGGTGGTTGTATTCTACACTTTATATCTAAAAGCTGCATCTTCTCTATTTTATATATATATATATATATATATATATATATACATACATACATACATATATATATATATATATATATATATACATACACACACACACATTTTTTTTTGTGAGGGAGGATTCACTACAGGAAAAATGAAAAAAAAATCTAGCATAAAATTCAATGTTTCTATAAAGGATGAACCATCTTATCTGAATTCTGAGAAGAATGTGTGTGCATTTACACTGTATTAAAAAAAATCTCTTTCACTAGGTAAGTCAAGTGAGGGAGCATTTTTCTCCTTATTTTACTCCTTGAAAGTCTGTAGGCTCCTGCACAAGTTCACATCTTTGTCAATTCACAGATGGCACCAAAATATATCCCTGTTATTACAGTACAGCTTCTTGCACTGCACTGAAAAACTCCTCTGCAAAAGTCAAAGGAAACCTTTTGTAAGACAGAGGTTGAATTAGATGCAGCTGTGGTTCTGGAAACAGTACAAAAATGCTAGGCACATCCAGAGTTGCAGTCCTTGGAACTAATAATGACTTCAGGGTAGATAGCAATTTAAGTATCAGTGAAGGCTCTCCTATAGTCTTTTCTCTGAGTAGCACCAAATTGGTTGGAAAATGATTCTCAGGGTTATTTAAACATGAGCACACTCCTTAAGTTGAAATGTATACTTTTTTTGCTCCATCTGAAGTTACCTTTGCAAATCAGGTTTTATGCTTTTTGCCCCCAAATCTGCTGACCATAAATCGGAGTCGATGTTTCACATGGGAGAAGGGGACTTATTTAGCAGCCATGAGGGTTCTTTGTCTCTTTACCAGTATTCCAGAGATGAGGACATTTGTATTTATGGGCTAACCTCTGCCTTGGGCAGAGTGATGTGGAACCTGCATCACAGTGGGAGTTACTAGGCCTTCACCCTACTAAAGGTCAAAGGCACACCTCCATACACTAAAGGACTGCTACAGCTCATGGCTGGCTCCATGTCTTGCTCCCTAGTACAGGCATGCCCATCCTCCCTACCACCTCAGTCAAGTGCCCAAGCTGCTCATTGAACTCAGGTCTCCTGGGTCATAGTCAGGACTTTATCCTTCTATACCACCAGGCGGGCAACTTTTGCTTATCTTCATTACCATGTCATTTCTCATTTAAGCTCCCATCTCCAATTCTAATAAAAAGGAAGGATGAAAGACATAAATGGAAAATACATTAACTTGTGGTATTCAAGTGGGTAACACAAATTATAACCACAGTAAAAGAAAATGTATCACTTTGATTGAAGATCTCTGTCACAAAAAGACAAATCTTTTCACAAGCATGTAACATTAAGCAGATTAAAACACACTAATGGTAATGCTAAAAGTGAAGTTCTGACTGTGGTAGGAAAATTAACAGTACTGGTTACGTATCAGAGCCTCAAGCACCAAAATAGGTTTCATGAAACGCAGGTGTTAAGACCAGTGTTGATCTTCACAGGTCAAAGGTACTCTTAATGAAAATTCTGACCAGGAAAAAAGAGCCAGAAGGTGGATAAAACCAAATGTCATGATCTGCTGTTACACAGATTTTCCTTGAAGATCTGTGTAAGTAAAAAGAAAACAAAGAATACTTTAAAACCAGTTGGCCTGAAATGCTTTCTAAAGACTGTACGATGACTTTTATTTGCTGCTGAAATATATTTTGTATAATATTCCACTAGTACATTGTTAAAACAAACTGTATTTTCTATGCAAGTAATTTTATTGCAATGATCAGTTATACCAAGTGGTGATATGCTTTTTCTCCCTCGACAGAAAATAACATCTCAGAATTATATGGTTTAAAGGGAGGGCCTCAAGGCTGGACTTTATTCAGGTAAACGGAGTAGGTTATTCACTATTACAGGATAAGCATTTGAAGGAACTAAAGAAAACTCTTGAACGAGGGAAAGGATTTTAGCTGCTTGCATGTGCCTTATGTAAATAGTGAGCTTAAAGCTACCTTAAAGGAAAACTCCAACTGGAAGATGAAAACTACTTTTTTATATATAATATTCCGTGCTATACTAATTTATCAAAATAATCTTAAGTATTTCCCATTAGGTTTTATTTTTTTTAATTCCTCCACACATTTAGGTACAGCATACTGATGCAGTTTTGTTTTTCAATCTTTTGCCCATGAAACAGTTTGTATTTACATAATATTACAAAAATTATTAAGAATAAATTAGGCAATTTTATTTCTATACTTTTTTACAGTGATAATGCTGTGAGGCTCTGGTTTATCAGACTGTCTCTGAACAAAGTATTAGCATTTTTCACCAAATTACTCTGATCTGTGCTAACTGAAAGCTGTTAAAAAGTGTAAATCTTCCTTATAAGTATAAAGAAAGTAAATCACAATGCTCTGTCAAATACTCAAAACTGCAAGTCCAACTTGATTTCAAATCACCCACAGTCTTGTTAAGGTGTCCAAGATGCCAGACAAAACTAACATTTTCTCATTCCTCTTTTAACAGTTACCATATCAGTTACCATACCAGAAAGTTAGCAGAGCAGACAAAAAAAAGCTATGTGTAATTTTTAGTAGTCAGTTACCATACCAGGAGGTTAGCAGAGCAGACAAAAAACTATGTGCAGTTTTCCATACTGTCCTTATTTTTCTACCCTTAAAGGGAATAAAGTAACTGACCAAAATAAGAGTATTTATCAGTGTATGTCGTGTAGTATAAGTAATTACAATATCTCATATAAGGAATTGTTAAGCAATTAAAATATTTAGTTTCAGTTTCTCTTTTACATACTCTTTATAACATGATGACTCCAAGAATACATATTGTCATGATGCAAATATTTTGGGCAGTGACTAACAGGTAAAAACTACAAAAAGTCCATTGATGACACATCATGCAGGTTCACTCCAATTCTCTTCTAAAGCAAAACAAAACTTTAACAGCAAAACCAAAAAAAAAAAAAAAAGCTGGAACTCCATCATATGTGGCAGAAATGGAAATAAAAAAGATAGTGATGGACTTGGGCACATTCAACTATATCGAGGTGACATTTAAGAACATCTCCTTAATGGAATTTGTTGGAAGAGTAGGGCTTACTACTACAGGAGTTAATAAAGTCTATGTCACAAGGGGCTGAGGCCCAATCCTGATTTCTTAACAACCCACCCTGGAAACAAACGTTATAGACAGTCTACTGTATCAATTACGGATGGAAATTTCACTGATACCTCAACACTTCTTAATTCTGGGACAATAGCATATATACAGAAAACTGGCAAGTGAGTACATCAGACTTCCATGGTTACATCTTAAAGCCATAATTTCATTAGTATTATACCATCCTGTTTTGGTTTATTTATTCATGTCTGTTTACCAAGGTAATGCACTGATCACAAAATGACGAACTACAGGTACAGTACAAGTGAAATCCTCACAGAGAATACAAAGTCAATAAAAGCAGGAGTAAGAAGGGAGAAATGAAGTATAAACTACTTGAAATTAAACAGAATGCAGTATGAATGACATTTACATCAATGCCACCACACTTAACCAAATAATATTAATAGTCTGTATATTAGAATATATTTTGCACTGCAAAATGTAAACCTGGCAAGATTTTGTACCTATGAAATCTAGTGAAAGTGTTTCTAAATGGGCACATCAACATGAATGGTTGTGCCTCAGGAATTTTAAACTATAAATAAAAAGGATATTTGTAATAAATGTAAATGCACTCAGTGTTAAAAACAAATGTATTCTATTATTTCAGTATTACAACGGTTTAGATCTGCTCTGACTGCTTCTTTTAAGTACTTCACTGAGAACTACAACAGTAAACTGTCACACACATATTTCAGTTGATAACTCGAATGTTGCATAGGGACTTCAAAGTTGGCTGAACTTTGAGCAGTAGGTTAATTACAACTGAAGAATATTGCCAAAAAAACGTAAACGATAAAATGGAAGGTGCAAAAACAGTACTGGTAAGAAAACAAAACGCACCCAGGTCTCAGCACAAAGGCCAGTAGTAGGGCTAGTAACCAATGTTATCACCACAGGAACGACTTTCCCATACAAAATCCAATTTATTGAAGAACAAACCAACGCACACAAAACAGTACGTAGAGAAAGTAAACTTCCACGTTTCGTCCAAAACTTCATCAGACAACAATACGCATCTAAGTTACAATTAAATACCCTAATTAAGATTCAAAACAACCAATAGAATTGAATAGTAATGAATAATTCATTACAAACTCACACAATGGAATACCTCTATGTAAAATATCACAATTTAAACATTTAAAATAATAATGTTGATACATAAAATACATTTTGATAAAATCCATTTGATTAAAATTAGTTAATATATATATGTCAAATAAATACAAGTAATAAATATATATTTGTAAGTAAAATCAAATCCATGTTTTGTTACTATGCTACCCTCTGGTGGTACAAACTGGTATCTCAAATAAATCTGCTGAACATTTTGTATAACACTGTAACACTGTAACACTGGAAACAATGACTCAATCCAGGTTTCTGGATTACAACAAGGTACTGAAAAGTTATTTAGGGACGTGGTGAATGTTAAATTTGACTTCACCAACGATAAAAAAAATAAAAAAGCTAACGGCTCATACAAACAAATGCTAGATGATTTTCACTTTTATTTAAACAAATATAAAATGCTTGAGATGGACAACGCCTATCTCAAACACTGTCTTCATTTAAAAATTGTACCTAAGGGGTTAAGAGTAAGTAAATACCCTAATAATGTGTATGAAGGGACAGATTTTTATAATACTTTGATTCAAATTTTTGATGACTGTGGTTTTGCTATTATGCGTGCTATTATCTCAAATAATGAACATGAAATGGAGAAATTGTTTGTTATAATTGAAGACATTAATAAGGCTGTGGTTAATGACCTTCTGTTCTCAATAGAGGAACAAAGAGGCCAGTACAGAAACTTGTTGAAAGAGGTTGAAAAGCACGGTGTAGATGTACAGAATAGAAAGTTCTCTAAAATTGACAGGGACTTGCATGAGTATAAAACTCACACTCATTATCCAAAACCTAGATCTTGGGGTAGGCAGTTGACAAATAATCCCTATAGAGTTAATGACGGGTTTTTAGTACAGGACCCCGACTTACACAATGACAATGAAGTGGACAATGAAGAGTTTCCCCCAATACGTAGGTCTGAAAGACAAATGTACAAGGACCCAGTTAGTTACAACTCAAAAAACTACAAGGGGAGGGGGGGACATTTCTCTCGGAGAGACAAACAAGCGGACCATTAGACCAAATTGTATGTGATGGAAACAAATCTACCTACAACAACTTCAACATTTTTAACTATTCTCACATTGCACTTACTAAGGTTCACTTTGAGCTATTTTCAAAAGGTTTTGGTTTTATACCACAACGTAAAACTAATATTTTCAAGCTGCTTGTTGATATCAAGTTGTTTATTAGGAAGAAAAATTTGGAAATATTTTTTAAAGGGAAACAAACGACTTTATGTGCTAATGATTTGACCTGTAAGAGCACTTTTAACCCCCCACTGCACCCCCAATTGAAGAACTTTGAGTTAACTTTAGAAAGAGAATTAAGGAGCTCCTTGAGAAAAGATTTTATTCGTCCCAATCTTACTACTAGTGAGTGTTAGATTTTATGAATATAAATCTGAAATTAATTATGTTGTAAATATGCTGAAAGAAAAGGCTTGCTTAAATGCAGAAACAAAGTTTAAGTAATATGTGATCAGCAGTCATACTAAATGACCATGGCTTGGAAAAGGAATCTGCTGAATGGACATTCTTCCCTTACAGACTCAAAACAGGATGTATGCAAGAGCAAAAATACAAAATCTGCTTTTAAAGAATGGACATTTTCCCTTACAGACTCAAAACAGGATGTATGCAAGAGCAAAAATACAAAATCTGCTTTTAAAGAACAATGACATGTTTTTCTGCATGGATAAACAGGATATGACACAAGAACAGTATACAAAGATCCAAATAAAATACAGGATGTTCACACTGTCAGAAAAGCTGATCTCTGACAATGTGTTTTCTCAAAAATATGTTTTTCTTCATAAAAAACAGGATATGCTTATCAGCATTTTTACAAGAACATATGGTCATATACATAGATCCAAATAGAATACAGACAATGTGTTTCCTCAAAAATATGTTTTTCTACATGGACATTAGGACACTGTTACAGGATATTCACACTGTCAGAAAAGCTGGTCTCTTACAAGACATTGTTAAACAAGGAAGTTTAGTATTGTTTCTACAGGATAAGCAATTCTCCAAAATATGTTTATGCATGACTAAAAACTGTATATAAAGAGCTGTATAAATCCAGTTGTTTAGAGGTTTGGTAGGAACACATTTGGTGTTCTGAGGTAAATGTTATATCTCTCACATCATCTGTACTATATGAGAAGTAAAGTTGGAACAGTACTTTTAAGCTGTAACGGTTTTCCAGTTTGGTTTATTATAAAAAGTTATTTGTTACTGCTCTTTAAAGTTGATGCTGCAAAGTATATTCTCTCATCAGTGTATATTCTGCAAGTTTCTGTATGCAACAGACTGTGAATGCAAATATAATCAGACTTTGAATTTTAGCAAGAATCCAGCCAGCAAGACTGAGTGTCTTAAGAACACTGCAGATCCATCACACCAAGCAGTAAGCAAGTAAGATCAAAATATTTTTTCAGTGAGGAGGACATTTTGGTGACTTTGAGTAATGACAGAGGAGTTCGGGTTATGAAACCCGATAAAGGTGGGGGAGTTGTTTTTATGGATCGCAATATGTACGAGGGAAAGATGTTAAATTTGTTGAATGATGTGGAAAAATATAGTGTTACCTCTATCAATGAGATTAACGTTGCTTACAAGAGAATATATGTTTTACTTAACAAATTGTTGTTGGAAGGGTTGATTGATTTGAAAACTTATAAATTTTTACATGTGGAAAAGCCCAGGATTCCATCAATTTTTGGAATCCCTAAAGTGCATAAGGACTTAGTGGATCCCCCTCTTAGACCTATTGTTTCCTCTGAAGGATCAGTCACAGCACCCCTAGCTAAGTACATAGACTTCAAGATCAAGCATTTGGTAAATGAAAATGAAAACATTTTAAAGGATTCCTGGCACTTTTTAAGGAAAATAAAACCTTTCTTACATGGAGAGACCACTGGCTTCGGCACCCTAGACGTCGTAGACTTATTTACTAGCATTCCACATGATATTGGTTTAGCTTGGTTTGAAGAAATGTTACTGCCCCTCAAAAGAATATCTCATAATGAATTTAGAACCATTTTAACTTTGATGGAAATTGTTTTAAAAATAATTTTTTATTTTTTGAGGGAGAATATTACAAGCAAACCAAGGGAGTGGCGATGGGAGTGCATTGTGCACCAACGTACGCCAACATCATTATGGCCTACTGGGAGAACAAGTACGTCCTGATCCCTAGGTTCAAAAATAAGTGGACATTGTACTGTAGGTTTCTGGACGACTTATGTTTTCTATGGAAGGGTACCGTTGATGAGTTTGAGGTTTTTGTTGAGTACATAAATGGAACTACTAATTTCCTTAAGTTCACAAAGCATTTTAATACCACGCAAGTGAACTATTTGGATGTGAACTTGGTAAAATCTGATTACCAGTTTGTGTCCAGGGTGAACAGGAAGAAAACTTTTTCAAACACCTACTTACATTTTACAAGTTCTCACCCATTTTATCAGAAGAGAAGTGTTTTAAAAGGACAGATGGTTAGAATATGTAGAATGACGTCGGATGATTTAATTTTTACCAAGGAATGTGATTATTTGAAGTGTATGTTTTTGGACAGGGGGTATCCAGCTGAAATGATTGGACAGATATTTCAGGAAGTTAGTGAAGGAAGGAAGGGTAGATTTGCACCCATTCTGGGTAAAGAAGATGATGATGATGATGACACTACAAGGACACCTAAAAACACCTCTAATGATGGATTTTCCTCGGGCCTTACCATTATATATGATGGACAATCTGGTAGGTTTAGAAAGATTTTTGATAGGGAGTGGAACAATTTTGCAAAAGTATCTGATCTGGGACACATTTTTGACAACGAAACAAAATACATTTATAAAAGGGGTTGTAATATAAAAGGAATTTTAGAAAAAAGTAGTAATGCCAAGCGATGTGACAACAACAAAAAGAAAAAAAATTGGAGTTTTTAAATGTGGGGCTTGCCCTTACTGTAAAATTCTTAAGACTGGTAGCACTTACTTTTTAGCAGCCCGTAAGAGGACATTAACACTTGCGTCTTTTCTGAATTGTAATACCAAGGGTATTATATATATTGCTTTATGTGGAAAATGTGAAGCATTTTACATAGGAAAAAGCAAAAGAAAAATAAAACAAAGAATCTACGAGCACCTGTATGACATCAGAACCAGGTGTGAAATGAACTCTTTGTATAAACACACTTTGGTTTGTGAAGGGGCACACTTTGATTTTTTTGTGTTGGAAGTGGTCCCTTCAGACCCTAGGGGGGGCTGTTGGGAAACTCTTGTCGCATACAGGGAGCTGTACTGGCAGATAGTTTTAGAATCAAATAAGTTCCCAGGTATTAATGATATGATTACTCTGGCACCTGTTCTAAAAATGAGATCAGCAAAACTTTAACTTGTTTTGGTTTGTGTAATTCAAGGCACATATATGATTCATATCAGTGGCAGCTGGTGACTTCAAATCACAGGGGGGCTGCAGGAGACAGCTGAATGGGTGGGGTCAAGGGGAGGGGTGTGGTCAACCAGAAAGGGGAGGAGCTATGCACAAAACCACAAAAACCTAACTTTAATTAAATATGCTGCCCTGGGTGGCAAACCATCATTATGGTCCAATCAAGACAAAAATAAGTGTAGAAGAATAAAAATATTTCAATGCATTGGCTGCATGACAGCTTACTTAATATCTAGATGGAAACAAAAGGTTGTGAGGCATGAAAAAATAAATTACTTTTTAAATACATTACTGGAATGCCAGTCAAAATCAAGTATAAGAAAAACCAGAAGCACTCAACTCAAACCACTTCTCCTTGCACTGCAGTTCTAAGTATAATATATTCAGCTTTATTAAAGTACGAAGTAACATGCTGAAAGTAGAAATCTATGTGATGCCCCCACTTGTAAAAATGTTTCTTATCCAAAAAAGACCTGCTGCCTGACAACTTGTTTCATGGGGAAAACATGATAAAAGTAAAAAATGAAAAGCAAACAAGAAACAAGCTCAAGATACATTGCTTAAAGGATTACTGTACATGTTATGGACCACACATGATTGGCATTCTGTTTAGTTTACGGGTAAAGTCTGTAGAGATGACTGGAAATCTCCAACAAGTGTAATGAGCTTTTTAAAATAATGGAATCCTGTCCTTTAATACCCAAGGCTTATACATTATCTAGTCAAGTATTCTCTGCATGGCAACAACAGAAAGACTTTCAATGTTGGCAATTCTTTAACAGTATGCTTATTAAAGCTTACTTGCATCTTACGATCTCAGACAAGCTTACCTTGTGGTCATTAAAGCATTGCTACTTAAACACAGAGCAACAGGCACTTTGAGTAATAAGCATAAATCTGAGTAATAAGCATAAATCAACAGTACAAAAATATGACAGAAACCAGACCATTCTGCAAAATCAAGGACAGATGAAAAGCCACTGTAGTACTTATGCAGTGTGTCCTCCCCATCCAAGGTAGATACAACTACTCCTTGCCTTGCTTGGACACATCCAGAGTCACTACATGGGGGAGTGGGTGCAACAAGCATGTCACAATTTGAAATTTCTCTGGCTGACTGTGATGGCCCTGACACATTTGTCATACCTCTCAACCTCAAGAGCAAGAAATCTGGACAAAGCCATACACAGGCCATACACAGAAGTGGGACAAAGGCCCAAAAATAAGGACAATTTTTAAATATTGCTCTAATAAACTTAGAAAGATAATAGAATAGGTCTTGCATTAGTATGAATTTTCTGAAGGGTATAAAATCTGAAACTCAAATGTCTGTCATTTTCTAACTTCAGTCTTTAGTGATTTGTCACTAATTTGCCAAAAAACACAACTTTATGAAAAATGGACCAAACATGTGATGCAAAAATATAAAATAGACACACAATACAGCTGCTACCTGCCAAAGAAGGGACACTTTAATATTAGTACTGCTACCTTGAGCAGCTGACAAAATAAAAGAATCTACATGCATTTCACGTAATCTATAACTTTGATTATTACAGTTATTTCTTAATTGTAAACCCTCCATGTTTTCTTCCAAAATTGCTATTTTGGAGGGATTATTAGGGGGAAGAGCAACATTTTGAGCCAAAAATTGGGGACAGTTGAGAGGTTGGCGATGCCTAATTCTATAAAGCAATTTATTTGCATGTACCTCTCAACCTGTTAATGCAGTAAATCTGAACAAGGCCAAATATATTGGGGCACATATAAACAGTACTAAAATTGCTCTTGTATAAATTGAGACAGTTGATAGAACAGCTCTTACTTTAACATGCATTTTCTGAAGGTTATGAAGTCTGAAACTTATTATTTAGTGACTTAATTCCTAAATGATTTGCCAGAAAACTACAAATTTTATGAAGAACAAACCAAAAATAAGAAGCAAAAATCTATTCATTCTTTGAAAATCTGGACAGTTGGGAGGTATAGTTCAGCTGGGCCTGTCTGAGTTTGCTGCCCTTCCCCCCTGACAAAATAATGGTTGAATGGAGCCTCTGCAGCCATTCCAATGAACCATTACTTGGCTATTTCACTCCATTTACCATAAACACTAATGTGCATACTGCTTTACTTCTATGATGAGTTGGACTTCATTTGAAAGTTTTATTTTGTATTTTACAGCACAAACACTAAGTCATCTGTTAAACAAAGCAATGCAGTCTCACAATGAAAACTTAGCATTAAAACTTCTCTGCCCTAGAAACTCACATTCATTGAAACAGCATTGAAACCAGGGTTGCCAGACGTCCCTATTTGGGCGGGACTGTCCCGAGATCAGTAGCCTGATCCCGAGTCCCGCCCTGCCGGTTTAAATCCCGGCCAGCCTCCACTTTGTTTGTTTTTTTTTTGCTTGACCCATACCTGGCATACGGGCCAATCAAAAATTACTAAACACGGACTTCTTGTGTTCCGCATTAAAACACAAGCTCCGTGTTACTTTGATTGGCCCATATGCCGCATACGGGCCAATCAAAAGCAAACAGCTTCTCGTGTTTAATGCGGAACTGCAATGCATTAAACACGAGAAGCTCAGTGTTTATTGCAGGCAGAGTGAGCTCAGTTCTTTAATGCGGAACTATGTTCCGCATTAAAGACCTTTTTTTTTTTGGTCTTCAGTTGCCGCCGAAGACCTTTTTTTTTTGGTCTTCACTTCGTGAGAGACCTTCTTTTTTTTTTTTGTCCCTACCTGGGTTGCTGGAAATCTGGCAACCCTGATTGAAACCCACATTCAAAGAAAATACATTTTGCCAGTGGCAGATAAAGATTACTTTTGGGCTGTTTTCAAATCATAGGCCCCTTGCATATGAAACATACATGTGCTCTTTGATACACATTCCTCATTGTACTAAAATTATATTCCTTGTACAATACAGTACACTTGTTAGAGGGTGTTTTAAATTTGTTTTGAACATTTTTCCAGTAAGCAATGAAACAAACCATATGCACCCATAATGGCAAAACTGCCCAGTTGAGAACATTTATCATAAAAAAGTCTACTCAGACTTCCACAGTCCACCATTATTAGTAAATATACACAATTCTACAGTTCACCATTATTAGTAAATATGCACAATTCCACAGTCCACCATTATCAGTAAATATGCACAATTCTACAGTCCACCTTTATCAGTAAATATGCACAATTCTACAGTCCATTATCAGTAAATATGCACAATCTCTGAAGTAAGTCATCTAAATAATTCCACATTAAAGAAATCTGTAACTAATGAAGCGGTTGCTGCTAGCAATCACCTTTATATTTCATGGTTTCATCGAAAAATAAAGTGCCTGTTGCCCCTCAGGAATAAATTGCCTATATTACATTAAAAAATGATAAGCTAGTAATAATATTGCAAGAAGAAATGGATGGCAAACTGATGACAGACTCATAGTTAGTATCTTCACCAAGGAGAACATTCTCAGTATGGCAGCATCCACCCCTTGTGGGAGTAGAACCCACAGCCTTCTGCATCAAAAGCAAGTACACAACCTGTTGTGCTATATTATTAACTAGGCAAAGCACTAAACTTCTATTCCCCTGCAGCTCTCAGCTCCTTGTAAAATCTACTCAATACTCAACTGCATCTCAACTTCGCAGCTCAAGAAAACTGGAAAAAGCCAAAATGTATTGGGGGGGGGGGGTCAAAAGCCCAAAAACCAGGGACACATTAAACATTGCTTGTATAATCTTGGAAAGTTGCTAGAATAAAATGTTGTGTTGCCACCATACATTTTACTGCTAAGGTCCCTGAGCAAAAAACAGAGTAACATACCACTACGCCACATCAGCTGCTTTGTAAAAGAGAGGAAGACTGAAACTTAAATGGCTATCATTTAGTGAATTCAGTTCTCACCATAGCTGTCAACCTCTTAGTACAAAACACCTGGACAAACCCAGTAATAAGGGAATACAGCCCACAAACATATTCAGTGAATTCAGTTCTTGCCATAGCTGTCAACCTTAGCACAAAAACCTGGACGAAGCCAATAATGGGGGAATACAGTCCCAAAAATAGGGACAAATTTAAAATATTCATCTTATAAACTTAGAAAATTGCTAGAAAAAAAGGTTGTGCTACTATGTATTCTGAAGAACATGAAGTTTGAAATTCAAATGCCGGTCAATTTTACTGCTGACAGAACAAAAACAATTTTCAGCAGAGAGGCAGGGATTAATACTGCAGACACGTCTTTGTAAAATGGCAGGGCACCAGAGCAAATCCATACAAACACAGGGAGGAGATGCAGACTCCACGCAGAAGCCACCCCAATCAAGAATCAAACCAGAAAACCTATAGCTGTGAGGCAACAATACTACCACTGCACCATCAAATATGCAAGGAATTAAACATTCAGAAACCTGAAGTCTGAAATTCAAATGCCTGTCAACTTTACTGCGGACAGAACAAAAACAATTTTCAGCAGAGACACAGGGATTAATACTGCAGACACGTCTTTGTAAAATGGCAGGGCACCAGAGCAAATCCACACAAACACAGGGAGGAGATGCAGACTCCACACAGAAGCCACCCCAACCAAACCAGAAAACCTATAGTTGTGAGGCAACAATACTACCACTGCACCATCAAATATGCAAGGAATTAACCATTCAGAAACCTGAAGTCTGAAATTCAAATGCCTGTCATTTTTACTGCGGACAGAACAAAAACAATTTTCAGCAGAGACGCAGGGATTAATACTGCAGACACGTCTTTGTAAAATGGCAGGGCACCAGAGCAAATCCATACAAACACAGGGAGGAGATGCAGACTCCACACAGAAGCCACCCCAACCAAGAATCAAACCAGAAAACCTATAGCTGTGAGGCAACAATACTACCACTGCATCTACTGCACTACACCATAATCAAGATTTGTGTAGCACTCACATTAACTGTGCTGTATCCGACAACAAATCTAGCATTCCTGCTTAATCTGGTTCTCACCAGTAAAATCTTGACCTTATAATTCTAAATCATGCTGTAGTCAGAGTCCTTGCTAAGGTACCCTCCCCTTCTACAGCAAAAAACTTCAACACAGTATCAGATCTATGTCCTTGAGCCAAAATGTGGGAAAAGTTCATCTGTGAACAGACACTCGAATACATTATAAAGTACTACATTTTGACTGATAAGCAACAGGGCTGTTGGCCAATCTACAGCACATTTATATACTATCTATGTATTAACAGAGCAAAACATATACCTGCATGGGTCAGAGAATGCTGACAGGAGCTAAAGCATAGGCCTTATAGCTTTATAACAACACACGCATGCACACACACACACACACACACACACACACTACTAAATTAAAAGCTAGTACCATACCATACACAACGTATAAACTAAAAGCAAGTACCATACACATCATTGTAAAAGTAAAAAGCACCATACACTTACCTGTCCATTCTCCTTCTCCATAGTATCCAGCTAATTCTGCCTGCGCAATACTCCCAAGACCCGCGAGATCCCTGACATCAAACAAACCTTCCGTCGAGAGTCCGAGACTGTTCTGACTGCTGCTGTTGCAGTCCGGCCCCGAGACATCATCCCAGCGAGTCTGTGCACTTTAAAAGTGCACAGATGTCTCCATGTGTTCCCTATGGGTCCTGCCGGACTGCCTGGAGCATGCGCATAGACGCGCAGTAGTTGGGACTACTGCGCATGCGCGAAGTCCGCGAAAATTTAAAAAAATGTTTTTTTTCTATTTTTATTTCATTCTGAGGGGGCTGCAGTCCGGCAGCCCGATAGCACGGGCCACCCCTGATTCATATATAAAAAAGGTTTATACAAAATGTTCAGCAGATTTATTTGAGATACCAGTTTGTACCACCAGAGGGTAGCATAGTAACACAACATGGATTTGATTTTACTTACAAATATATATTTATTACTTGTATTTATTTGACATATATATATATTAAGTAATTTTAATCAAATGGATTTTATCAAAATGTATTTTATGTATCAACATTATTATTTTAAATGTTTAAATTGTGATATTTTACCTAGAGGTATTCCGTTGTGTGAGTTTGTAATGAATTATTCATTACTATTCAATTCTATTGGTTGTTTTGAATCTTAATTAGGGTATTTAATTGTAACTTAGATGCGTATTGTTATCGGATGAAGTTTTGGACGAAACGTGGAAGTTTACTTTCACTACATACTGTTTTTGTGTGCGTTGGTTTGTTCTTCAATAAATTGGATTTTGTATGGGAAAGTCGTTCCTGTGGTGATTGGAAACATTGGTTACTAGCCCTATTACTGGCCTTTGTGCTGAGACCTGGGTGCGTTTTGTTTTCTTACCAATATTGCCAAAAAAGCCAAAGAAAGTTAACAGTTTGGGTAAAATTCAGTCACTAGCTAGTCACTACACTGCTTGGGTGCCATCAAAGAAGAAATCTGGAGAAAGTAAGTGAATACTGACCAGAAATGGTGAAAAAAACTGACTAGGAAGAGGTTTGTATCTGTTCAGCAAAATGCAGTCGAAGTTTCATCAGGAGATTGCTTCCACTAACTTAAAGGAAATTATTTTTTTTTATTTATTTTTTATTTTACGTTTACCGGGTTAGTCTAACTGGATACATGTCCATTTTCAGCAGAGAACCGGGGAGAAAAGCTCCACAATGAAAAACAACACAAACATCAAGGTAAATTCTTAATAACAAAATATAGAGAGACACAAAATATACATACAAATACATTTGTCAGTTCCATGGTATGTAAGTAACAGAAATATTTAAGAGACTTTTTGGATTAGTCAGGATTTGAACAAGGACATAGCCAATGAGCCTTGAAGAAAAGCTTAAGATTAGTTTTGAAATAACTAGGAGAGGTAATAAGTCTTAGGTTGTTAGGAAGGGAATTCCATAGCTTTCCTATAGAGTTGGCATAAAGAGCATCACCTCCCGAATTATTAGATTTTGTGGTTTGTACCAGGACACTATTTGAAGATGGAAGGCAGTTGAGATTGGAGTAGGGGGTCAAGAGTTTATTCAGTGAAGGGGTTTTGTCCGGTTCCTTAATTATTTTAAATGCTTCAGTAAGTTGGGTGAGTTTGAGAAGATTAGGCAATTCTAACCAGTCAAGTTTTTTTAGGTTAAGGCAGTGATGAGTACGATAAGGTACTCCTGTTACAAACTTGGCAATATGGTTATAGGCAACAGAGAGTTTCTTTAGCTCAGTTTTATTGAGGAAGGATAGTACCGGAGAGGCATACAGTAAAGTGGAGAGAAGGTGTGTACGTGCAATGGTTAGTTTGGTGTTAGGAGTGAGAAAGTTCTTAATTCTGTACATGGAGCCCAATTTCTTGTTTACTGACTTAATGGTTTGACAAATGTGTATATCAAATTTGAGCTTGTGATCAATAGTAACACCTAGAAGTTTGGTGTGAGAGACAGGCTCTATGATGGTGCCATTAGTGGATTGAACGTGAAAGGTCCTATTATTGGAATGTAGAGGGTGTTGCCCTAAGGGAGTAGATAAGGAGGGGAAAATTAGTAGTAATTTAGTTTTTGTTGGATTTAGGATGAGTTTCCGTTCAGAGAACCATTTTTCAACTGCAGCAAAGCAGTTTTGGGTGACTAATTGGAGATTATGGAGAGAAACATCGGAACAAATCAGGGTAGAGTCATCTGCATATTGAATGCAGGTGGCTTTGGGGATGACTGAATGGAGATCATTTATGAATACGGAGAAAAGAAGGGGACCAAGTATTGAGCCTTGTGGGACTCCAATGGTGTTTGGTAGCAAGTGAGATAGCTTGCTTTGCCACTGGACTGCTTGTTGTCTCCCAGAAAGGTAAGCTTTAAACCAGTTTAAGGCTAAGTTATCAAGGCGAAGGTTTTCGAGGGTGTCGAGCAATAGTTGGTGATTGACCATGTCAAAGGCTTTTGACAAGTCAAGAAAGAGAGCTGAAGTAATTAATTTGTTTTTGCGGTTGCTGTTAACAGAGTCAACAAAGGAGAGTAGGGCAGTGGTTGCACTATAATGGGGGCGAAAACCATGTTGAGTTTTGGACAAGAGATTGTTTAGGGTGAGATATTGTAGGAGTTGCTTGTGAGCACACCTCTCCATAATTTTAGCTATTGGAGACAATATTGCTATAGGTCTATAGTTCGATGTTTCCGTGGAAGAGCCTCCCTTATGAAGTGGGATGACGTATGATATTTTCCAAATAGAGGGGATGGTTGCCTCTGTTAAAGTTCTGTTAATCAAGATTGAGACTGGATAGGCAATAACATCTGATGCTATTTGTAGATATTCAGCTGGGAGACGATCAGCCGATAGGGTGGATGGTTTAAGTTTCTTCAATAGGGTTCTAATATAGGAGGTGGATATTGGTTGGAGGGTAAAGGCGGGTAGAGATTTACCAGTGGCGTTGGTACAGGAGGAGGAAGAAGTAGGTAGCTGACTGGCTAGGGACTGAATGGTCTCGGTGAAAAAAGTGTTGAAAGTATTAGCTACTTCTTCAGGACCTTTACCAATGAGTTTCTCAGGGGTGGGGGTAGTTGATTTCCCAGGATGAAGGAGGTTATTAAAACCTGCCCAAAACTTCTTTGGGTTATGCTGGTGTTTATCCTGGAGGTGACAGAAATAGTTCTTTTTATCACGGGTAATATCTGTTTTTGTGGAGTTTCTAAGCTGCTGAAATCTGATACGATCTAGAGGTGCTTTAGTGGTTCGCCACTTATCCCAGGCCTGGTCTCTAAGTTTGATTATTGATTTGGTTTCTTTGGTAAGCCAAGGTGCTATCCGGACTTTGGATCTAATAAGGCGGTAAGGAGCATGAGAGTCCAGTATTTTTAGGAATGTGTCATTAAAGTATGTCACACTATCTTCTAGGGGAAGTGTTTTTAGGATGGACCAGTTACAGGATTTGAGGTCTGCTAGGAATTGTCCTGGGACAAATTTCGTCTTATTTCTAATAAGTCTGTGTATGGGAAGGTTTGTACATGTAGATTTATGTTTTATTATGAAAGTGACAAGGTGGTCACTGAGATCATTGGGCAGAGTCCCAGTGGTATAATTAAATCTGTCTTTGTTGGTAAGAATCCAGTCGATGGTGCTTTCTTTTTGGTGTGCATTTCCAATTCTTGTTGGAGATATAATGTTTTGGGAGAAGCCATGTAGATTAATGGGCAGGGGATTCATTTGGTCAGAGCACCGGGACCAGTCAATGTTAAAGTCGCCTAGTACAATAGTTTCTTGAGGGTAGTTCGTGGCTAACCAACTTCGAGTTAATTCCAATGTTTCCAAGTTCTTCCCAGGTGGAATGTATACTACAATAAGATTAATACTTTTTTGGTTGTTTAGGCATATTTTTAGGGCAATGAGTTCCATATTGGAGACCTTGGGAGTTTGTAGTGGATTCATAACAATGTTCAATGTGTTTCTAAACATTACTGCTATTCCACCACCCTTTTTTTTTGTCCGATCAACCCTAAGTAAATTATACCCTGGTGGGAGAATCTCTTCATCCTTTGTGGATGGTTTGAGCCAGGTTTCAGATAGGCACATGATGTCTGGGAGATGTGTGGCTAACATAGCGTGTAGATTATGAATCTTGTTATTGATACTTCTTAGATTAAGATGGAAGATGAGGAGGGAGCTGGATGATTTTTGAGCTAATTTTGGGGTGACAGAGTCAGGGTTAAGGGTTGGGGTGTACATCACCATCTTTAGCAATATATTTTTTCAGATGGTCTATGAGTCTTAGTAGTTTGTAAAGTATCTTTAGACTTGATTTAGAAGTGGCTGCTTTTGGGTAACGTTGGGTGAGATACACAGTATTAAGATTTAATGTAGTAGTAGGGAAGCTAGAAGGACAAATCATATTAGAAGGGAGATTAGTGTGAATGCAGGTATGAGCACTGGGGAATTGAATACCCAATAGAGTTTGGTATTCATATTGCGAAGAGAAATACGGGATAAATAGAAGTAGAACTGAGAGTGGGAAGATAGAAATAATTTCTTTACCCATAGTAAGAAGAAATTATGGCTAGTGGGGTGGGAGGAGTTGGGATAGTCAGCTAATATACTGGTAGATAGCCTGGATTGTGGGAGGGGATATGTTAAAATAGGGGGCTGTAATTGGTTCAGAGCTGAGTGGGATGGGTTTGTTGATCTGATAAATATAGAGATAGCGGGGGCGGGTGGGATATGGGGGCAGGGTGGGGCGCGGAGCGAGCCCGAGCGAAGCGAGGGCGAAGCGGAGCGGGGATACACCAGTCAGGAGTTTGCAGGGTCTTAAAGGCCAGCTGCTTGTAAGTACAATATTCTGCTATTAAAACGCAGGTTATTCTTAAAGCTTATGTCTTAACAGCTTGTAATAGTGGGCATATTAAGGTGAAGTTAGTGTCCAACTACTTAGCTTCACACTGCCTGCATGTTAGAACAGTATTGGGGCTTTAGGTTTAATATATTTATAGGCTGCTTGGACAAGGGCTGCCAGGTTAGGTGAAAGGTAATGTTTTATTTCCTGCCAGTGAGACACTTTCCAGTAATAAAAAATATAGCAAGGGTATTTGTTTTTACCCTTTTTCCTTGGGGATAGTAGACTGTAATCTTAATAGTAGGAGTCAGCCTGTGCATTTGCACCGAGGTTGCAATCTTTCAGCATCAACGCCTATTATCGGGAGCCACGCGGGAATTATTTGAAGAGGGCTACCTCAAGGCAGGAGCGGGGGAACGAACGGAAATAGATCAAATGTAGTCAGAGATGTTTAAAATACGTGAGACATTGGAAGAATATATCATAATTCCCTGTATTCATAAACATAGTGTGAACAGGAGTTCAAAAATCTCTGTGCATTGCGTCAGGCAGACAGCCATTCTGGATCATAATTCATAGCCATGAATCATGGTCCACAATGGTAATGTACAACCCTCTCTGTACTTTATGGATGTCACACAGAACACTTTTTACACCACTGTGCACAATGCTCTCTTATATATCCAACTCATTTCCCCACCTCCTGTTCACCCCAGCAATTGCTGCACTGTGCTATGTGGCATGACACTGTAGCACAGTGAAGTACAGTACAGAACTTTTATACAGGAAAATAAGAGTCTGAACCACTGGAGCTTTTTTCCAACAGTGCAATGGGGGACATTAACATTTTATTTTTATGAGAGCACTAATCTGTTGCTTAGTACTGTCTTTCTAGTTTTGTCTACGGATGTAGCTGAGTAACAAAAGTTTTAGACAAACTATAAGTATTTTGCGGAGCAAAAAATAGGTGCCCCATTCAGATGTTTGGTACAGATAACAAAACTGGAAAGACTGTATGGTAAAAAGGGATGGACACATTTATAAATATAGCCATCAAATGTACTTTACCTAGAAACTCAAAAGTAGTGTTCTCGGCACACGTACCTGCAAAGCTTCCGAATAGCAAATGGAGAAACAACAGACCTCTTAGGCTCACAGGTATCAGATTCAAAATATGCAGCTTCAGCTTTTTCTGCCTCTTTTGCCAGTTCTGCAGACTCAAGCTCAGTTAACCAATACTGATCCACATCTCGATAGTCAAGTTCGTCAATCTCCTCGCCTTCTTCACCAGATTCAGCTGAGCTGTTGAAGAAATACATTATTAGAGCCCAGTAGTAACAATGCCGCTATTACAGTAAGTGAACCCTTTAAGCCTCCTTATCCATTTCTTACTGTTAGCACTAAATAACTTCATGGTATTCATGCCCACTATACCATGTGTAGAAATCAGTTTACTTTTTTTCTCTTCCACTAACCAGAAACAAAAGACAATTCAAAACTTTACCCTTCTCTACTCCAGTTAAAGTTAAACTAATAAAGAAACAAATGTACTTTGGTATCCAACAAGCAGAACTAGACTTCAATATTCTGCAGCAGTCAGATTCCACTTTCTAACTACAGAGCAAGTGACTAGGAAGTGACTGTCCAGGTGCAAAAACATACTAATAACTGTATTCAAAATAATTCATATCATAAGTGCTTCACTGTTAAGTATAACAAACTGGTAAGACTGTTGATGATGCAGTTTTGCATCTGAATGTCAACATTTAAAAATGTACAATGGCTATCAAAGCACGCATAAAACATGTTAGTGATCAAGATATGAAAAAACTTGGCAACTTTCATATTTTATTAACTTAGCATACAAATAAAATAGTAAAAAAAAAGAAGTATTTGCATGTCATATGATTTTTATACAGCAAATTGAAAACTTCATTACAGAATGCAAAAGGGCATTTAAATTGAATATTTCAAAAAGTGTCTCTCATGAGGTGTTCTAATAATCCATGGAGTCCAAGTATTAAAAAGTTACCAAAGGAATATATTGAAATACAAGGTCAGAGGTGCACTGATTTTCAAGATGATTTCAACACATTTCTTACATGTAATCTTCATAGACTTAGCTAGCAAGCAAAACTATAGAACATGTTTATTGGGCTGAAAAAAACAGCTGTTATTTTGCATACTGTCTTAAATATTACATTCTGGCAAAGAACAAATTACAAACAAACACATATAGAGAAAGCCCTCTGCTTAGGCACTGTTAAAATAAGTGAAAGGATATTACCAGCTCTCATTTGGGAGTCGAACCCAAGACTTCAAGCTTACTGTGCTGTTGTCACTGCCACTGGATTCTTTAAAAGAATTAATGAGTTCTTACAGCAAGTCACAAGGATGTGAGCAACTAAAGGGATGAGACTATATGGAGTGGAACAAATCACTGCAAAGATGAAATGCCAAACTACATCTGCAGGTCTTCAAAAAGTCTGTCATTTGTCTGATTCAACTTGTTGACCAGAAACAGTATTATCAAAGACTCATCCTCAGGCCCAAACCACAATGACACTGGAACACAGAAGTAGCAATTTCTTTACTAGGCAAACATAAGTTAAGCAATTATTTGAGCTTCTGGACTAATAGGAACCATTCAGTGGGAATGAAGTTACTGAAGTTAGATTCAGTGCTTAATTATCCACTTGTGACTAGAAAGGGAAGTACACAATTTCTTTCTTATTGGCTAACAAAAGACACGTATAAAATGCCAGTGTGGAAAGAAAGTTTATAGCTCAGACATTTAGAAGGACAACTGCACCTCAGAGACAGACACTAAGAATAACAGTGTGTGTGTGTGTGTGTGTGTGTGTGTGTGTGTGTGTGTGTGTGTGTGTGTGTGTGTAGCCTTAGAAGACCAGGTTACAGTCTCCCATAAAATGAATGGCTCTCTCTGCATGTTACTTCACAGTAAATGCTCATTTAGCAAGGAAGATGACAGCTCTGTGAATAGCTCTGGCACTTAATGGGAACTTAAATTACAATAAAACAAGCATTTAAGGAGGTTAGTTAAATCTAGAAAAGGAAAACAAGAATGTTTGTTAGTCCATCTAAACAAGCAGCCTTCAAGAGATCTTTTGGTTAACAGAAGTGAATTTGCTGCAATATCCAGGTCACTCTGACATGATGAGTTATGAGACTACCAAGAGAATAAGATATTAGGATAGAAGGTATGGATGTTGTGCATAGTCAGTACACTATATCGGCTGTTTGTTTTTTGTTTTTTTCTCTATCCTGAGCAGCACAAACTTTCACTAACTTCAAAACACCAACCATCTCTATCTGTTCCATACATGTATGCAGGAAAGAGCAAACTACCATTAGCTTCACCAACAAAAGAGAAAGGGGGTTATTAAAAGCAAAAAAAAAAACATATGAAAGAACATTCAAAGAAAAAATATTTCATACCAAAATATTTATTTCAGATCAGAGGAAAAAAAAAAAAAAATATATATATATATATATATATATATATATATATATATATATATATATACACATATATATATATATATATATACTGTTCTCTGTTAAGCAAGAAATCAGCCCATTGCTACAATGAAAAAGATACCTCTTATTTTCAGTTCACCGACCGACGTCATACCTCTCAACTGTCCAGTTCTTTGCCTTACATTTTTGGTTTGTTCCTCATAAAATCTGTGTTTTTGCAAAGTCATTCAGGATCAAAGTCGCTAAACAATTGCAGAAATTTGAATTTCAGACTTTATATCATTCTGAAAATACATATTAATGCAATACCTGTTTTACGTTTATAAGAGCCATATTTGCAATTTCAACCTATTTTTGGGCCTTTCTCCCACCATTATTTTTGGCTTTGTTCAGATTTCTTGCACTGAGGGACTGAGAGGTATACAATGTTTTGTTAATGAAACGCCCATCAAAAATTTTCAGAAAGAAAATACCATTTAGTTTTTCTTTTTTAACTTCCCGTCAACTGCATTTTCAAAGCCAGCACATAATCGACTCACTGCAATACAGCTGACCAAAGCAGACTGCCAAAACTACATACTTACACTACAAGTCTGGACAGCCTTTGTGTGTGTGTTTGTGTGCTCATCTTTCCCCCACATAGCATGTGGTTGTTTTAATACATCACCCACATAGCATGTGCAAAATACTTACTGGGCAACAATAAAACCTGCATTTATAATTCCAAAATTTCCTAAAAAAAAAAAAAACTCTTTCATATCTACATTCACTTTTATTTTTATTTTACATTTGTTGACCTGGAGGACCCGACTGGATAAATGTCCATTTTCAGCGGAGGCCCAGGGAGAAAAGCTCCAGAGTTAGTAGTTATAACAAATCAAAAAGGTAATCATACTACATATAGGGTTATTTCACATATACAGAAACAGGTACACATCATGACATTTTTAGAAACAATAACAATGTTATGGCTCCACATTTTGGAGGTACTTAGGCACACAGAAAATGTAGTATCTGTAAATGGTAGCTGGGTATACCAGTTATAGTACCAGTATTTTCTACCAGAAATTCTGAGTGTTAGGACAAGTTAGTATTTGGAGATTGGTGGAGGAAATGTTGGGGGAACAGCAGGAGTAGGGGGGTCAACCTGGGGGGAGGCATTGGGCATTGCCTATTGGTAAGTAGGTGTTCCTTTAGTACATGTTTAAACTTATTAACATAAATTGCTTAGGTAATATTGGGGGGCAGTGAGTTCCAGATTCTACCTATGTAGTTAGGAAAAAGAGAGGCTCCTGCTGAGTTGTTGGATTTGGTGATTTTGATTAAGGTCCCGTTACTAGAGCATAGTTGTCTTGGGTTTTCTTGCATTTTAAGTAAATTAAACAGCGTTGGTATTCTCTCGGGATGTAGTAGGAGTTTTTTTTTAGCAAAGACTAGTTGGTGGAATGTGATGAGATGTTGAAATTCCAACCATCTGAGTTGGTATAGTGAGTGTCAATGATGGGAAGAATAAGGGGCGTTTGTGGCAAATCTGGCGATTTGATTATAACATGTGTCTAGTTTTGTGATTTCTGTTTTGGATAGGTTGGTGAAGATTGGGGCAGCATACAGAAGTGTGGATAGTAGCATAGTTTTTTGCCACGGTGGTTTTAGTCTGCTGATTTAGGTACGTTTTTTTTTTTTTTTTGTACAGGCTGCCTAGTTTTTTGTGTATGTTTTTGATAGTTAGATTTATGTGCAAATCAAACCTCAGTTTGTTGTCAATTGTAACACCTAGTAATTTTGTGTGGGAATCTGGAGAGATAATGGTACCATCACTAGAAGTAATATTGAAAGAGTTAGTGTCTATGTTTGATTTATTTGTTTTGAAGATTAGTAGTTTGATCTTTTTTGGGTTCAGTAACAAGTTTTTACTGAGAAACCAAGCTTAAGTGTTACTGAAGACCTGTTGGGTTGTGGAAAGTAGTGTGTGGGGGTTGGTGGCTGAGCAGACTAAAGTTGAGTTGTCAGCATATTGTATGACCGTTGCATCTTGGGTGATCTTATTTAGATCATTGATGAATATTGAAAATAATAGAGGGCCTAAGAATGATCCTTGTGGGACTCCAGTAGTAATAGGGAGCAGTGTAGAAAATGTGTTATCCCATCTGACTGCTTGTTGTTTACCTATTAAGTAGTTTTGAAACCAGGCCAGTGAGTTAGTGACTAGTCCAATGTTGGAGAGGGAATCAAGAAGTTTGGGATGGTTGACCATGTCAAATGCTTTTGATAGGCCAAGAAATATGGCTGATGATAGTTTCCCCAGGTTACGGTTCTGGTTTATTAGTATTATGTATTAATGTTTATTTCCTCTTTCCCACCTCTCCATTTCTCGGAATGATTACATTGTTTCTTCAACTGCAGTTACCTCATCCAATTTTATTTCATAAACATTGAGGTTATAAACGTGGTTTAATTTCTACCTTCTGTGGGCTGAATCCTCATGTAGCTAGGCTGGATAAATATTGTCTAGATTTAGTGATGTCAAGTTATTCTTCAATCTGTCTAGTCTTCTTTCAGAGTTTAGTGGTTTTCCATGTAGACTAAAACAGAATTATTAACCAGCATTCTCAAAAAATTCCTCGACTCTGAACCTTATGGTAATCGTTGACCATTGTTGACCTTTCTTTTATAGTTAAGGTTACTAATATTTCCTGTTAAGCATTTAATGAATATCTGACGACTATCACTCTGGTGTTAGATATAGGCACAGTAGTCAGACACTATTTACCTGTTCCTTAATGACCCCTTGACAGAAAGAGATCAAAAGTTATACTCTATTTTTTTCCTCCTTAATGCCTTGGCAGCTTTTTGCACTGTTGACCACATCATACTGATAATGCTTCTCAGAATATACAGTTACAAAGGGTGATATTACGAATACATTTCTTAGTAGTTACCCTCTGGCATGAAATGTAAAACAAGGCTCATGCTTGATACGTGTGTTGGACTTTGAAGATGTTTGCACACTGAGCAGCAGGCTGACAGAGCTGTCCCAGTATAAAAATGAGAAGTTGTTTAAAAACCCAGTAAAAGTTACCAGTTTGGGTAAAAAATCAGTTACTGGCTAGTAATTACACTGCCTGGATGCCAACAAAGAACTTTGGAGAAAGTCAAGAGAAAAATCAACCAGAAAAAGGGAATAAGAGGTTATGGCTGGGGCAAATCTTGCAGCTGTTTAGCAAACAGCAGTTCAAGTTTCATCTTAAATACAGGAGATGACTTCCAGTAAATAAGAGTAACAAATAAATCAAATACGCAGTCATCTAAGATGAGTGAGACACTATTAAGTCAAATGACAACAGGCTGGAAAAATATAAAAAGTTTTAGTTCTTCAGATGAGCTGACAAAACTATAGAAATCAGAGGTTGAAATGAAAGAAAGACTGACTGAACATAAAGTTTCTCAACAAGAACAGTTTCAAAAATAGTAGAGAGAGAAGACAGAGCATTCAGAGAAAAACAAAGATTTTCTAATATACCAGAAAAAAATGGAAGGAATAGACTGCATTAATGTTATGAAAGCACACAAATAGCTGAACTAGCATTCCACCGCACGATTTAAGTGTATGCCCCAAATCTGGCTATGAGAAGGCTGTCAAAACCTAAATGGTTAACGATGAAATCATACCGGCAAAAGAGCTGCTCCTGACAAAACTGTGGCAGAAAGGATATGGACTAAAAATCGGGGTCATCCGAGTAATTGTTGAAAATTATTATTCCCTGCATACCAGACAGAAGAGAACAAACTACTCCCAGAAATCAGGGAATGTTGAGAGGCAGGCATAAGATTCAAGTTGCTATATCTAGATGTCTTTAGATTTTTTTTTTCCTGGAGGATCAAAGACATTTTTGGAGCGGATTCTGCTTCTCATTCTTTTAACAATATCAAAGTCCAAAAGGAGATGTTGCTATTGGAAAGGTTTCCATTGTTCCAAAGGAAAATACCCGAGCAACATAAAAAAAAAGCATAGGAGATGACTATAAGAAAGAGCAGTACCTTTAACTAGAAATTGGTGTTGGGAGGTCTAGATGATTATGAAGAAGATCAGTAACAATGTGAAATTAGTGAATAAATAGAAAAACTGTAAAGCATCATTCCCATTAGATCTAGCTTAGGCAGGAGGACTTTGATTTTACAAGATATGGCTGAAAAAAGAATGAAAGTTTGTTGATTGTGTTAAAGGTGTTGGGAGGATTCTTAAAGCATAGAAACGCACTTTAAATCATTAAGGTTTTGAAGGACAATGAAAGGACTAAAAAAGTGACTAAGCAGAGCAGTGTTTTTAATACAAGTTCACAATGTAAACTGCAAGTAATATTGTAAAGCAGTTCTATATAGCATGCAGTCAGAGATATTTCAGTGACTGCTATACATGCCAGTGATATTAAACAAATAAAATACTTTTTCTTAATTGGAATGTATTCAGGCTTTACACTGTAACACGTTAATAAAGGCTGGGGAAAAAAACAAGTTAAGGTTAATATAATTCAATTCACACTTCATCAATAAAGTCACATCCCTACTGAAACCCACTGACCCAAACATAACCTTAACCTGATGTCCTAATGTCAATATCCCTAATTCCGTCTCCCTGAAACCTGTCTGATAAAATACAACCAAAAATACTTAATCCACCCCGATCAGTGATTGCCTCCAACTAGAAGCCAAAGATATAGCATACCCTGTTCCCACCCTCATCAACAGATACATATCAGAATCATGTGTAATGCCCATGTTGAAACAGTCCACATTGTACCACTTCATAAACGTGGTAACATCATTAACCTCTCCAGCTTCAGACCTTTTCATACTGTGTCTACTTTATAAAATTCTGGAAATGTGTGCAACACCTTCTTGACAACAATCTTTTATCCCCATTATAGCATGGTTTCAGGCCTAACCACAGCACTGACACATTTTTACTTCCTTTCTTGAACACTACCAATCTTTGCAGACATGGAGGTAATGTAGTGATCTCAATAGTCCTTTACCTGTTAAAAATGCTGCACACAGTTTCCTACTCTGCTCTTCTAGATAAACTCACAACTGGTACTCCCTACTAGCTCCCTATATTTGTTTCACAGTTATCTCTTCAAACGATCTCAGCGTCTCAAATGGGAAAATGTTATATCCACCTCTCCATTACTGTTGGAGTGCCCCAAGGATCTATACTAGGGCCCCCAAGCCACAAAATTTATCCAAGATGTTCATCTAGCCACCCCTCAAGCTACACTAATCCAATATGCAGATGATTCTACTATCATCTGCTTTGCCTCCATCTCTCAGCTACAAAACGTCGCTCAAAAATCCTTCACTTCTATAGAAACTTTGTTAAAACAATCTAACCTCCTACTTAAATTGACAAAAGAGCTTATACTGGTAACTCTCAACCAAAACACTGGACATTGCTAAAAATCACGTTACGCTAACAACATTGGAAAAACTAATAGCCACCCCCCCCCACAGAACACAGCGTGTGTTATAACTTTAAGAAACATTTCAAAGTGAGGGCACGTGCATATAAATAGAGAGCACGTGCAGGCAGCAGTGCCATTTTGAAAGAACAGCCAGAGTGTTAACATGTATGAGTGCAGTAGTCAGTCTATTTATAAGTTTATTCAAGTTTACGTTACTAAGCCTCAATTCTGATGCGTTTATATACAATAAAGCTGCTTGAACCGAACTCACAACTGTTCATCTGTTTTATCCTGACCGGACGAGTGACACCCCCCAACACACACACTAAACTCCTTGGAGTGATCACTGAAAGTCTGGTGCTTATCAGTAGGTTATCAAAAACTCACCAGAAAACTTCAGATTCTCATATAAATCAGGCAATTCCTATCCGATACTCACAGAAAAACAAACACATTCTGCTTACTTATTATCTAGCCTTCATTCTGCTACCCCTATTTTCACTAACCTACACTCCAACCTACTGAAAAAAATAAACCAGTTAACAAAATTACTAAATTTGCCACTAATATGCCCAACTGAACCCATCACTGTGCAACTATCAAACAATTATAGTGGCTGAGTTTCTTAATCATCTTAACAACAGTCAATTAAAAGCTACTCACATAATTCTACACTACCCCGATAAGTGCCCTGATTTTAAACCTCTACTTCAGTTGAATAATCCCAGTATAGCTCTTTGATCTTGTGACAAATACCAAGCCCTCACTGTCACATCTCCTAACCCTTATGGTAATGCACTCTACTCCAAGTTCACTGTTAAACTGCGGAATAATGTTCCACCTAGAATAAGGCAAATTTATTCCTTTAATTCCTTTCTATTCAGTTCATGCATTTGTCTGTGCAATTCATCCCCGGGATATGGATACTTTCTCCTTATGTTTCCTTTTATTCCTCTTCTTGACTAAAGCTACTCTATTTTGTAAAAATAAATCAGTAGACCTCATTATTATTTGGTTCTAGTTAACAATGACGACTCCCACTACACATACTATTTTTAGTTTCTAGATAATACTGTGTTTCAAACTACTGCACTATCTGGTTCTTAATGTCTGTATATGTTAACTATATACTATCTCTGAATAGTTTGGGCAAGTTTCTACTTTTGCAGCAATGTACTGCTTCTGTGCATTACTAATGACTGGAGGTTTTCTCCATGAGAATCTGTTGAAAACAGGTCTTTGCATTGATCAAGTTGGATGTTTCCAATAAACAAAAGCAAATAAATAAATAAAATCAGTATTCTGCAGGATAGCAGACAAACTGATTCTGAACTTTTTTCCAAATACATTTACATACCCAACATACATCTCATCATGTACCCAACTTTCAAACTACTATCTTATGACATCAAAACGTTTTAAGAACATATCACAGTAGTAGTAATAAAAGCCTAAAATCCAGCCCATCCAAGCCTACCTTTCCATCACAAGATTCTCCATATCCTTACTTCTACCCTGGACTTCCTTCCCAACTGCCAGTAAATTTCCATGCAATATACATGTCCAGCCTACTCATGACCTCAGGCAATGACATAGCTAACCCACCATGCTAAAAAAAAATCTCATTCATATCTGGTGACTCTCTTGTGCGGCATTCCAGTACAAAAACTGGATACCACTACTTTCTTCCCTCTCAATTTTGGTTTTTAAACAAAAAGTAGTTAACACAGATTTTCTTGAAATAAATTCTGCTGAAAGCCTGCACACTCCACAATACATTGCCATCCAACTAAGTGTTGTCTATACTATGAATCTTACATTTATTTTTCCATCTTTCAAGTTGCATTACAGTATATTCAATTAACCAATATATTCATATTTTTTACCTTCAAGGTCACCCACCAGTGTAATAAAAATCCATAAAAATCTCTCCTTTTTGTATGATCCTACCATATCAAAAATATCCAAAGATGTTCCTCATATAACATTTTAGTATTCAGTTTACTAATGCTCTTTACTATACCACTTATTTAATGCATTTACTATTTGATAATCAGGTGGATGGAATGAAATTACCTTTTTTAGCCATGACCTAGTATCTAAAAAAAAAAAAAAACAATTATAAAAAAAATAATTATACTATATACACATCATGCATGTGGCATAATATCTGCAAATGATTTTACAAATGGGAATTTTAAAAGGAGTATAAACAAGTGAAAAAGCAATTACCAACATGATATCAGTAAAAATGTAGCTATTAATTAACATGGATGCAAATGCTGTGAACATAGAAGTAACTACAGTACAATAATTAGAAAAAAGCCTAACAGCAGAAATTTTGTAATTTACAGAAAACTGAAAGCAAATTTCAGAATAACAAAGAAAGTAGTTATTAACTACACAGACTGTGGTACCTTATTTATTTATTTATTGACATCTGATTACCGGGAATGTCTGACTAGTTGGGAGCTCATTTTCAGCAGAATCCCAGGGAGAAAAGTGCCAAAATCTTACAAAACATTTTAATAATAATAATTTTACAGTCTTTAAAAACAATACAAAAAACAAATTCAGTCTAAATAATTACACCAAATTAGACATAACATGAAAACATTTGTTAAGAGTAGATAAACGATATATGACAATGATTTAGTAGTTAGAGAAATTTTAGCCAGTTTATACAGAAATTAAAGATGAGCTACTATAATACAAACAGGAACTGCAATATGAAGTGAGAGAAAAGCAGACATACAGTATATTTAGAAAGAAAGCCAGGTGAGAGAAAATGATAAAAGGAAGTGAGTGAAGAAGAGAGAATAGGGAGATGTAAGGTATGAATAGGTACTTGCTCACATTTAGGGATATAGGTTATCCTGGTGTTGAGCAAGAACAGATACAGCTTTTGGCTAGGAAGGCTTTCTGAATGGAAATACAAAAATATAGAATGAAATATAAAAAAAATCTGTATTTTTAGAAATAGAAACTGAAAGAAGTTATTTATGAGTCTAGTTTTGCTAGATTTATTTTAAGCAGACAGAGGCAGTTTAATTAATACATTTTGTGATACACTGCAGCCATGTGCTCTTTAAGCAATAATCCACAACTGTGCATAAGTATATCAGGATTTACCCATGGTTGGTGTGGTTTGATCATGATGGCGAAGTTTTCCAACCCTCTACCCATAATGCCTCTGTATATTCCACATGAATCTTGTGAAAGTTCAAGTACAAATTTATCTACAATAGATGTTCTAAAGGAAAGGGATCTTAACAAGAAAACAGAATGATCATAGAAACAGTTAAGGACCTCTCACCATTTTGTCACTATGGTAGAATTTTCATAAAAAATAAAGGAAAGGAATCAGAACAAGGTCCATAGCTTGCCCCCCTGGGTGACCCTATCACATAAATGTATGCTTTACAACTATGCCCCAAAGTCTAGTGTAGCCATGGAAACTGAAGTCTAGTTACAGTTTATTGCAAAATGTATTTTATGAACAAATAGCACTCACACAGATACTGTCTACTGCATTTCAGAAAAAAAAAAAAAAAAGCTGAAGTGGCCATCACTCCAACAGAATATGCCCTAGGTATCTCTGGGAGTTGCTTCTCATAGGATGTGCTGCAGAAGTGAACAGTTTGAAAGTCAATGTTAGAGACCTTGTTTAGTCATAATGTAGTAGGAACTCTCCTCTATTACAGTAGCTGGGGGGGACTGGCATGGTAAATGTGTTAATAGAAATTTGACTGTAGCAGTCTCATGGATTACCAATGAGTTACCTACGGAATATGGAGTATAAGTCTTACTGATAGTGTCTGTAACTTGCCTGTTCTTTTGGCACATATAATGGCCACCCACCCTCATAATTATTTTCAAATAGAATTTTTTTTTTTGCCAGGGAGGAAGGAAGTAAAGACACCAGCCCAAAATGAGATCATGACTTTTTTTTCTAGTACTGAGGATATCCATAAGTGAAGTGGGTCTTTCCTGACTACAGCTATCAACAAAAATTCCCCTGAAGAAAATGTGTGGTACCTTTCATAGATTCTAGGTAATGAGAATCCTGGCTTGCATTGTAGCAAATAAGACATAATATGCATCTTGACAGTAAACTGGCAAAGCCCATAGTCATAAATCCCCCTTCCCCACTGTGCAAGAGCACTTGCTGGCTTGCCTGACTGATACAATGTATGATCTTGTTTCTGCTAGACGGCCCACTGCAAAAACCTCATCTACTTGTCTTGCAAGTTCTCCTGGTAGATGGCTTCTCTGAAAAAGATAGCATGCCTACTATACTATCAACAAAATTATGCACTCCTGGTATCACTGAAATGGAGGATTCACGACATGAGGTGCAAGGTTTTATGGTCTGAGTGTTTCTTCCTTGAGGACTTCTGCCATGACAGCCTTTGGGAGTCTAACAGGTATAGTAAGAGAAGTAGGAACCATATCTGGATTCACCATATTATGACTACTGTTGCTCAGTCCCATTTGCACCAAGGAAAAATTTCATCAGTGGTAATGGAGAAAAAATACAGAGCAGTCTGCTGGACCACCACTGCATCAAGGAATCCTTGCGAATGCCTTCTAGTGACAGGATCAGTAAGAAGTAGCAAGAACATATTGCTGGTCGGTGAAGGAAAAAGGACATATACTGGTGTTCTGTGCATCTTGCCTTGACAGTGTGTTCAGGAGCCATTAGTCTGGTAGCAATATGCAGTGACTTATTTTGTCCATTAGTGAGCTGGCTAAGCCTAGAATGTGTGCTGCTGTACGGAAGTGGAAAGCCTAAATGGTCCAAAACTAGACCCTTGCTGGCACAGCTGCATGTTGATACACTATACTACTCCTACATCATCTAACTAAATGACTATGACATCCAGTGACAAAGTCCAATGAATGACATGTAATGTCAGGAGAACCACCCTCCTTTCAAGTACAGTAATATTCAAGCCTACTTCCATCTTGGTCCAGGTGTCCTGTACTGTCTGCTTGTTGTACTGTCACTCCATCCTAAAGTAAAACCACTGTGCAGAAGGTGGAATGGATGTCCCTCCTAAGACTACCTGATGATACGCACAGTGGCACATAGGTTTTACATATCCTCTGGAAGCTTGTAAGTTGCTCAACATGAGGCACTATATAAATGACTTCAGCCTTGAGAGTTAGGGCACCTGGACACACCTGAAAGCATGATCTGTACTGTTTCTGTAATATCTTGAATATTCTGCAAAGGTACAAAGGCTATGCAAGAAATGATGTCAGCTAGACAGCCTGTGAAAGTAAATTGCTGACTGGGAATAAGCTGAGACTATTTTGTGTTACCATGACGACAACTTTAGAAGGAGATTTGATGATCAACTTGAAGGTGTTTTGTTGGTACAAGTAGGAGCCAGTCATCCACACAAAGGAAATATCTTGGATCCCATAGTATTACTTGTGCAACTGTAGCAGATATACAATTCAAGAAGACTTTAGAGGCTGTGGTGATTCCAGATGGAAGGGTTCAAAACTCATAATGGCTACTTACAAACTGCAAGTGAAAGACTCTCAGCTCTGAACAGCAGGCAAAGGAATCTCCTGGGCTATCTTGCTATTTTCATGTTGGTAATGAGCATCCTTGACTTCCAGACAGTACATTCAGTCTCTTCTTGACAGACAGAAGGGCTGGATGAAGGAACACAAAATGAAATGACTCAGAGAATTTGTTAGTTTAAACTGTTGAGAAGTTGAGGTTTAGAATGGTTCTTTTGTCCCTGGCCTGTGGGCAAGTGACCTTTCTGAAAGGAGTTGGAAGAGGACCCTTGCTTCCAGCATCCTGTTGCTGCTGAGGCTATGGGTTGTGATAAATCCAGTGTCAATGTGGACTTCTCTGTCTCTTAAAGAAGATACACGGAGGACAATAGAAACTTATTCCACCACCTAAAAGGGTTTTCCCTTTCTTCTGTGTCCTCTTCAGATACTTATCAATGTCTGGGCTAAAGAGTAGGGAGCCTTTAAGGGTTTGTCTGTCAATGTTATCTTGGTATATTCTGTGAAGGATATATGGTATAAGCCAATAATAGTGTCACACACCAATGCTAATTTCTGCCACATACATAGCATCATTGTGAGCAACATATGTTATGCAAACCGTAAGGCTAATGAGGATGCCTGACATGGAAGCCTGTGCCTTGATTTGTTTTTTTAATGATTATTGAATTCATATGTCAAAAAGCTGCTGTTTGGAGAACTCACTCGGAAAACACAGCATACAATTATGTAGTTTTGCCCAAAACATTTAGAGGTATCTGTGGCCTTGACCCTAACTGAGCTCTCATTGATAACTCTTTGAATGAAGGATGGACCACTGCTTTCTGAAGTATGATGTATTGCTTCAGTAGGGTCACTAAACTCATTAATGGCTTGGCTGTCTCTGGCGAATACATGCCTTAAGGGTGGGGGTGAAAAATCTTACTAGCTCTAACTGGAACTCCTGTTATTCTGTCTGTTTGTCTACTCTTTCATTACTGGCAGCCTTCAAGATACCTACTAGAGGTAGCATCACTCTTTTGGATTGCTGGTTCATTCTGCAACCTTTTTACAGACTCTTCCTGTGAGAGGAAATGGAATTGGTAGCCTAAACTCTACTTTATTGCATCATTTTGAGGCTTTCTCTAAATGCTGGGTCATCTCATGAAGACTGTGGGGAATCCTCATCCCCTTCATCAATGTCACAGTCTTCAGCTGGAAGATCCCTTAAATGCCTGACCTTTCTGAGCTGCTTAACAGGTCTTGGTAGTGAGTAGTAGCATAAATTCTTATATATTCTCTTGCTAGCCAAGGCACTGCATAACTCTTGTTGACAGAACCTATCTGAAAAGTTTGATGGTTCTTGCCAAGCTGGCAAGGTTGATACCTAAATTGCAATGGCTTTGCTCAGGGTTGCAAAACAAACTGCCTCAGGAGATGTCTGCAACAGAGATGTAGGAATAACTAAAGACAAAGAAGCTGCCATCTGTCCTGATGCTGATATTACAGTGGTTTGAGATGGCAAAATCCAAGTATGAGGTAAACAAACTTGTTTGGATGAGACCAACTAAGCAGAAAATGAATTAGAAGGCAAGAAATATGCTGACTGTTCTTAAACTGGCACCTGAAAAACAGATCCTAAATACACTGATGTCAGGTAAATCAGCACTGGATAAATGACTGAGACTTCTAATGGCATCTGATATGAGCATCAGAACAGCATATATACGGTACATTAGATACCAGAGGGACCAGCAATGCCAGCTTGTGCAATCAGTGTAAATAACACAGAAACCTGTGACACTGGCAGCAGCAACATTATAAATATTTGGACTAGTGGTGCTGGCACCAGTGCCTGCTGCACCACAGAAGTTAGCTCCAATGTCTGTAAGACTGGCAACACTAGCATCAATGCAAGATGGACTAGTAGTGTTAACCCAGATTATAGGTATGACTGCAAAGAAATGGTCTGTTGCTCTTGTGCTGACATCAGGTGCAATGATGGCAGCAAGACTGATGTCAGTTTGGCAGATGCCAACCTATCCAAAATCTGAACTGATTGTCTGCAAGCTATAAAGGATGACAACGGAGGGACCATGCACCCAGGCCCCACACAAAAAGTGTCATTGAGGGTAAGAAAAGTACTTATGAGCAGCTCTCCATAGCCCCAAAACTTGGATGGTAGGGATAAACAAATCCACTGGAGTTCTAGTCATTTTTTTGCAGTAGACAGATGATAACAGTGAACTGTAGAAATTCTTAGGCACCTCTGAACAGGCAGAGGAAAGAAAAATGGTAAACACACAAATCCAAAATTCACGACACCAAATATCAGAAATATCAGAAAAACACCAAATCCAGTATGAAGGAAATCAAACAATAGGATAAATATAAATTTATATTCATCCTATTGTTTGATTTCCTTCATACTGGATTTGGTGCTTTTCTGAAAGAAAAATGGTATTCTGCTTCTATGGCAGGGGGTCTCCAGATGTAGATTCAACAACTATTAATCTACGGAGTTTAAACTTCTCCCCTGCTTGAGCCAAGAAGTCCACTTTTAGTCAAAACAGGAGACTATTTATATTTAAAACATTTTTTCATCATAGTCATTTTCTCTACAGATTTAGAAGGTGGCAGTTTAGACTACAGTGTAAATTGTAACAAGCCCAATTCCTTTTTTGTGCAGGGAGATTTCGCTTTAACACTGCTTTTACTAAAAGTAGCACTGGTTAACTATTTAGAGGTTAACTATGACCAGAAATACCAAAGGTCTGTAGGGATTGGGTCAGCATCAGGCTATCTATTATGTTTGGAGGGGGCTTTCTCCTTTTCATTGCATCTCTAAAATCAATGCAAATCTTGCATCTTAAAAGAATTATGTCACGGCCTCAAACAAACAAAGGCAGTGTGTGTTTGTCTGTTGGCTCCTGATATCTGCTACCAACATATAGGCTCTGTCTGAGTGGACAATATTTTGCAAAATAGGCAAAAACCCTCTGACAAAAGGAAATACTGCCAGCCAAGCTATATGGAATTTTGTAAATAATTCTGTCATTTGAGAATATTGATATGATTTATACAGAAGTGTGTGTAAAGTACTGAGCTAAAATGTAACTACAGCATGCCCTATTGGAACTGAACAGGAAGGTACCTGCACTACAGTGACTGTTTAGATGTATATGTTTAATGGAAAATGGAACACAGGAGGACAACTTGAAAAACATTCAAAGAAAATAGTTGAAATTGAATTGTTTTACAACCATGTAATAAAGGAGATGTTATCTCTCAGTTTCAGTGCAACAGGAGACAATGTCTAGAACTAGCAGTTTTTTGTACTAAGTGTGGAGAAATGTAAATTATTTTACAACTTCCACCATTTGCGAAAAGATCTGAGGATCATGTATTTTTCAAAGGAAGATGATAAATGCTGGTAATTTTTGACAATGGGGGTTTAGCTTGGGAACTAATGACAAGTGACAAAAAGTGATGTCATCCAAGCTAACCCAGCAGTAATACTGGATATTAATTTAAGAACTCTCTGAGAGAAGACTGTGCATTTTGTATTTTGCCTTTGACCTAACATCAGCTGGAAACATCCACTCACCACCTTCTGCACTTGCCTTGCTCTAAGTAAGTTTTTAGGGCACCATAACTCTTTTAGATTCATTTAGGAATATAGTAAAGTATAGCTTCGATGTTTTCTTTATTTATTTGAGACTGTCCTGCAATGTTGATTTAAATATTTCCTGTCATTTTGAACTCTGATGTAACTGATTACTAACTGAGTATTGTCTTGTTCTTTTATTATTTACTATTAAATATATTTAAAACCGTTCAATTGTGGCTGGTCTATTTAGAGATATTGAAGCTCTGAGATTACTTGCATATATATTTGGTGACACTGTACAGGTCACTCCTAATAGCCTGGCTTGGTCAAACTACCATTTGGATTAATAGTAACATTACACAGTAGGATTGGCCACCCTTTGCTAAGGGCCTTAAAGTAGCTGATAAAGAGTGCCTTGTGGCAGTCAGAACTACCTTACAGACTTTGGCAGAAGGGCATAGCTAGTAAATCAGTGCCAGCCTTCCCCAAGTGTGTGTGTGTGTGTGTGTGTGTGTGTGTGTGTGTGTGTGTGTGTGTGTGTGTGTGTGTGTGTGTGTGTGTGTGTGTGTGCATAAATCAAAGTGTATGTGTGTCAACTACTTGGGCAGGGACATGAAGCACTGGCAGGACAGAGAGGGTGCTGGAGGTCTTAGCTTGGCCACTCAGCTGATATCTCAACTCTATAGCTGTGCCAGTGGGGAGTGTTACTGGAGTTTTGGAGAAGGAGGGAGAAAACAGCCCCAAACGGACTGTGGTCTCTGAGTGGTCTTAATGGAAATTGCATTTTACTGTGTGTGTACTTGTCATCCTGTAAATTCCCCACTATTGCCAGTGGTGAGGACTGAGGCTCGGATTACTGGGTCAGAGCAGGGGAGTCCCATATAAATTGGCTTGCAGTGGGGTGGGTATTGAATTCCTGCAGCCTGTAAACAGTGGTCACTAAGGAAGGTGTTTGTAATCTCAGTCAGTCACACAGTGAACATTCACAGTTTCATATCACAATTGTGTTTTTTTTTTTTTGTTAGCTTAGTCAGGGAGAGCAGGCAAGTATGTCAGCAGAGGAGTATGGCAAGATGACAAGGAACCAGTTGACTGAGATGTGCCATTCTAAAGGACTGGTGCATGCCAACCTAACTAAAGCAGAAATGATTGTAGCCTTGGGCACAGCTGCATCACAGACCAGCAACCAGGAGGACAATCAGACTGGCCTTGGAGATGTACAACTCTCAGAAAATGGACAGTTCAACCTGTCCGCAGAGGACTTAAAAATCCATCTGGAGTTAAAGAGGCTTGAACTGGAGGCCAAATGTTTGGAAACAGAATCAGCAGAGAAACTGACATGTCTTGAGGCTGAGGAAAATGAGAAACTGCGATGTATGGAAGCTGAGGAGAATGAGAAGCAGAGGCAACATGAAAAGGAAATGCTGACTCTTCGCCAGGGTCATGGGTGTAATGGGGAAGAGTAACCGAACCCCAGAAGCAACAAAGGTCAGTAAATTTCTTCCACAATTTGCAGAGGGGGACAATTTTGATGATTTCACTCATATGTTTGAAAGGGTGTGCAAACATCATGATGTTGACCAAGGGCACTGGGTAGGGTTCCTGACCCCCTTACTCCATGGTAAAGCTGTAACTGCTATTTCTAAATTGTCTGATACTGATTGCTTATATAATACTTGAAGAATTGGCTTTTATAATGTTTTAAGTTAACACCTGAAGCTTACAGAAAAAAGTTTTGCGAGCATAGATGCAAGGCAAATGAAAGTGTGTGTGAATATACTGCTGAACTAAGCACTTACTTTCATAGTTGGGTGAGTGGATGTTAGATCACCACTTTTGAAGGGCTGGCAGACCTTTTGGGGAGGGAACAAGCCCTTAGCACTTAGCCTGACAGCAAGTAAATCTGGTTAGAGGAAGAAGGGAGACCTATACCTAGCAAGCAGGGTATCACTGCACAGGAAAGGGACACCCAGTGCTGCTCATTGGTCTAAGGCAACCCATGGTGAGCAGCACAGACTGCCCCAACAGAGTCCGCCAGTAGCAGGGAAAGCCACGAGTCCAGGTACACATCCAGGACCAAGAGTTAAATGTTTTAAATGCAACCAGTGGGGCTACATACCACATAGATGTTCATAGAGGCAAGGTGAGGAACACAATGTGGGAGAGCCAGTAAGTGGGAATGACAGAATGTCAGCAGTAAGTCGTCGAGAGACAAAGAATAGTTGTTTAAGAACTTACCATAACCTTAGATGTCCTTCTCTTCTATGTTGCAGTATTCATAACAGTAGGGAGCTGCTGCTTGCATGCCACTGTCCGGCCAGTATACCAAAGTCTTAGTCCAGAAGGGTACATGTGACATCGGTTACCAGGGCCATAAACCAATGTTGGGTATAAAAGTGATGTCTGCATGTACCCTCATCAAAATTGTTTTGCTGCATACAGTAGTGCCTATGAGGTTTGACCAGGAGGGTCCTAACCTGAGACCCTTAGACTTAACATGTAGGCGAGTCCCAAGGCAGTAGGATGGCTGTGCAGGTAGAGAACAGGGGGAAATTATGGCAATATGCCATCAGGAGATACCTGGGATAGTAGTTAGAAAGAGACAGATGGTAGGAGGGTGGGACTGAATACTGCAACATAGAAGAGAAGAACATCTAAGGTTATGGTAAGTTCTTACACAACTGTTCTACGTCCTTCTATTCTGATGTTGCAGTATTCATAACAGTAGGGAGAATACCAGAGCTTTAAGTATGAACCTGGGAGGAGGAAGGGTTCCTGTGGTTAAGAAGAGCCTGTAGGATAGTCCTGGCAAATCTGCTCTAGCACAGGATGCTATGCCCAGCTTGTAGTGTTTGGTGAAGGTGTGTACTGAGGTCCAAGTAGCTGCTTCTAAAATAGAAGAGGAGTCTATGCCTTTGAAGAAGGCAGTAGAGGATGCAGATGCTCTGGTAGAGAGAGGTTTAATATTGCCTTGCAAGGATTTCCCATGGCAGAAGTAGCACAAGGAAATGGACTTCGAGATCCAGGAGGCAATGGTCTGCTTAGATACAGCTTTCCCTATAGCTCTGGGATGGAAGTAAATAAATAACTGATCTGACTTCCTGATCTCTTTGGTCTTGTCTAAGTAGTATCGAAGTTGTCTGTGTACATCCAGGGAATGTAGAGTCCTCTCAGAGGCATTTTGTGGATGAGGGTGGAAGACAGGTAGGTTAATGGATTGATTCAACAAGAGTTCATTAACTACCTTGGGCATGAATGAAGAGTTAGTAATGAGGACAACTCTGTCCTTGTAGAAAACAAGGTAGGGGATGTGGCCATAACGGCTTAGATCTCTGAAACCCTCCTGGCGGAGGTGAGGGCAACTAGCAGGACTGCTTTCAATGTGCAAAGTTACAAGGGAACAGAATGTGCTGGCTCAAAGGGGGGGCAAGGTTAGTTTTTTAATACAAAGTTTAAGTCCCATGGTGGAGGGATGGGTTTCTGTGGGGGTTTGATATGGAGGACTCCCTTAAGAAAAAGTTTGACTTCCAGTCTGGATGCCGGGGGTGGTGAAATGGGCAAACGGGCAGAAATGGCAGACAAATGGACTTTGATAGAGGAATAAGTTAGTCCTGTTTGGAGTAGCTCACACAAGTAGGATAGGACCCTTAGAATGGGTATAGTGAGGGGGTCCTGGTTGTTCCTATGACACCAGTTGGAGAATCTAAGCCATTTAGCTACATAGTTTTTCCTAGTACTAGGTTTTCTTGCCTCCTGCAGAACATTGAGTATGTCCTCTGAATAACGGTGTCTGTAAGGGATCAGAATTCCATCACCCATAAGGTCAATTTGTTTACCTGTGGGTGTACTAGGGACCCCTTGCTCTGTGTGAGTAGGTCTAGACGGTGAGGTAACCTGTGGTGATTGCCCTTGGCTAGAGAAAATAGGAGGGGAAACCAATGCTGTCTTGGCAAAAAGGGGGTCACCAGTAGGATTTTTGGTTTGTCCTTCTGATATTTTAGGAGGGCTTTCTGGATTAGATTGAAGGGGGGGAAAGGCGTACAGGTACATCCCCCCATGAAAAGGAGAAGGCGTCCACTTTCCAAGCTTGTGGATGTGGGTTCCTTGTGCAGAAGTTGGGCATCTGCCTGTTGACTGGGGAGACAAATAGGTCTGCTTGTGGAATACCCCACCTGTATATCAATTGTAGAGAAACCTCTCTCTGAAGCATCCATTCATGAGAGGGGGCTGAGGTTCTGCTGAGTGTGTCTGCCATAACATTCTGTTCTGAGGGGATATACATGGCTAATAAGTGTACCCTGAGGGAAGCTGCTAGATTCCAAATCTGGATGGTCAGGCTGCATAGTGGGTAGGACCTGGTCTGACCTTGCTTGTGTATGTACCACAGGACAGTTATATTTGCCTGTGATTACTTTTAGGGTTCCTGGTAGGATAGAGGGCTTGAATGTTAGAAGGGCTAACAGTAGGGCTCTCATTTCCTTGATGTTGATGTTGATGTGGCTTTTTACTCAGAGTAAACCATTTTCCTTGTACTGAGAGGTGTTGTTGATTTGTTTGTAACACTGCACCCCAGCCCAAATCTGAAGCATCTGTAGATAGCTGTTGTAGTGGTGCTGGAATATGAAGGTGGGTCCCCGGGTTGGTCTGGTCTGCACTGCAGATATCCACCAGTGGATCTCCTTTTTTAGGCATAGGAGAAGCGGAAGTGGGGAGTCCAAGAGTTGTAAATGTTGGGTCCATAAGTTTTTTTAACACCCATTGAATTTTGCACATGTGGAGTCTTGCCAAAGGCAGCATGGGTATAAGGGATGCCATGTGGCCCAACAGTCTCAGGAATTCCCGAGCTGTCAGGGCGGTTTTGGTAAGGATCAGGTTGAGGTACAGACATAGTTCCTAAATCCTTTGGGCTGGGCTGAAGGCCTTCATGCAGTCTGTGCAGAGTCTGCACCCCAGGAAAATCATGTCCTGTGAGGGAGTCAGGTGAGATTTTTCTACGTTTATCGTGAACCCCAGAAGAGAGAGGGTGTTCCACACCTGTAGCAGATGAAGGAGTAGGAGTTGTTGGTCTTGATGCAGGATGAGTAGGTCGTCTAGGTATGGGTATATTTGTATACCCTGGGTCCTGCAATGGGCAATGAAGGGGGCTAGATACTTTGTAAACACTCTTGGGGAAGTGGATAGACCAAAAGGCAATGCAGAGAATTGAAAATGACAGGAACCTACTGAAAATCTGAGGAATTTCCTGTAGTCCAGATGAATGGGGATGTGGAGGTAGGCATCCTTGAAATCTACAGCTACCATGAATGCCTGGGGGGATTAGAGGCAAGAGAACAAGTAAGGTGATCATTTTGAAACTGGGTACATGGAGGAAGAGATTGAGAAAGGATAGATCCAGGATACGTCTTCAACGACCCTCTTTCCTTGGTACCAGGGACATTCTGGAATAAAAGCCTGTGTTCCTTTAAGAGGTGGGCACCGGTTCTATGGTGCCTTGATTGAGAAGTTGATGAATGATGGGAGGGAACAGGTGGATTTGTTTTTTTGGTGGTCGAGGAATCACTTGCAAAAGTGGGAGCATCTACCAAGTCATGTAATATCCTCTCTGGATAATGGAGAGGACCCGTTGTTCTGTTGTTAGTCTCCACCAGGAGGGAAGGGAGAGGGTGAGTTGAAGGGATAAGGGGGTGTCTGGATGCAGAAGGGGTGGGTCACAGTGGAGGAGGCCTGGGTTGGTCAGGCTGACTCCAAAATGGCATGGTAGAGGATCTGGAGGGAAATCTGGGAGTAGAAGTCTTTCTTGGCTGTCTACATCCCTTTGATTGTGGTGCTGAGTGAAAGGATTGCCTTCTTGCAAAGGAGAGTTTCTGAGGATAGTTCCTATGATACCTAGAAATAGGGGTCACCAGCAGGTGTTTGAGGTTCTGTAACTCTTTACCCTTCTCTTGGAGGGATTTGAGAAGTTCAGCAGAAGCTTGTCTGAAGAAAGCCTTATTGTCTAAGGGTGCATCCAAAGGTTTAGTTTGAACATTGATGGGGTGGGGCTGTCGTCGTACCCAGGAGTAACGATGAAGCACTGATCCAGAAGCAGCAGCTTTGGATGTAGCCTCCACAGCATCATAGCTGCACTTAATGGAGTGCCTGGTCACTTGGGATGCTCTGGAGAGAAGTGAATTTAGTTGTGCTCTGATAGGGGAATCCTGAACCTCAGACAAAAGGGTGGAAGCTTTTGAAATGGTGTCAAGAACATACCTTGCAATGTGGGTTTGGTAGTTCAGGGCCCTAATGGCCAGAGTAGAGGATGCATATACCTTTTTACCTCTCCTGTCCATAACTTTACTGACTATCAGTTGGATAAAGAGCAGTAGAAGGTAGTTGTCTGGATGTCCTATCTGCAGAAACAGCTATAACAGCTGGGATTGCAGGAGGGTTCTTGAAGAGAAACTGTGCGTCTTGGGGAACCCTGTAAAAATGATCAGGTCATTTAGCTGCTGGGGGTTGGGAGTCTGGTGACTGTGAAGCAGCTAGGAAGGGATCCTGAAAAGCAGGCAGTAAGGAAGGCACAGCTGATGGAAATGGCTGTTCCATTTGTTAAAGGTCAAAGTACTGTTTCTTGGATTCAGAAACCTCAGAGGCCTGCCACTTAAAATGTTCCCTTATGAGGGAGATAGTATCCCCAAAGCTGAATTCTTCTCCTGGGAATTCAGGAGAAATAGAGTCCTCCTCTTCTGTAGTAATGAATTCCTTGGGAGATTCAATTTGAGTTTCATAGGAGAAGGACTCCTTAGAAGATGAGTATTCTTCCTCAGACACATGGATTGGTTGAGGAGTGAGAGTAGGAGGAAGTTGCTGTGATTGTAATGCCTGAAAAGCCTGAAACAGACTGAGAAAAGGAATCCCAGCCAGGCATCTGTGGGGGGTTCAGAATGCTTGGATTTCGGTTTCCTTTTCAAGGGGGTTGTAGGAGCAGTCAGAAGAGAAGCGGACATCAGCCTAGCATGAACAGGAGGAGCAGGGGCTTCTGAGAACATGAGCCATGGTTCCCCTCAGATGGCTGAATTACCTCAGCGGACGTACCTTGAGTATCCAGCATCCTGGCTTCCATTAAGGTTCTCAGGCCTGCTTTGGTAACCATCGTCTGAATGAACTCCGGGTCTTCAATTGCCTCTAGAGCCTGTTCAGACACCTGAGGTGCAGCCTGGGATTCGGGCCCAACATTTTTTGCCTTCTTCCAAGGCGACTCGTGGGAAGGGCCTACTCCTCCCTCCATGCCTAATGCAAAGCATCTGAGTCTTTGGTTCCCAAGATAAAGCTTTAAAGCCACTACTCAGCTATGTAGGGTCTTGGGGATGAACGACTTAAAGATTGAACAGGATGTATGGTCGTGGGCCTTGCCTAGACAGAAAACTCACTTATCGTGTGTCTCCTTGTGAGGAATCTGTCTCCCATAAGCACACTTCCCTTTCATAGCTGACATGCAAGTCTAAACAGTAAGCAAAAAAAGTAAGAAAACCCATAGGTCACTTATCTGTAACAGTCAAAAACAGTAGCCTGGTCTTCAACGATCTGGAATGTGGTCATCTGAAGAAATGCGATGCAGAAGTGGAACTGGCAAGCGGGCGACCGATAACTGCGGCAGAAAAATTCTGATGAGGGTACATGCAGACGTCACCATTATACCCCACGTCAGTTTATGGCCCTGGTAACCGACGTCACACTTACCCTCTTGGACTAAGACTTTGGTATTCTGGCCGGATGGTGGCACTGCAAGCAGCAACTCACTACTGTTACGAATACTGCAACATCAGAATAGAAGGACATCAAGGGTACCAAACTGCCACAAGAGATAATCTCCTATCTTAGTAAATGGGATACAGGTCACTGCTAAGAAAGATACAGCCACTGACCTAACCATTGTGAAGCCTGCAATGGTTAAAGAGGAGCACTACTTACATGGGTAGTCTACTCCAGTCAGAACTTTAGGGGGGACCCCATTCCAAATACCTTTGGCTAGGGTACACCTTGACTGGGAAGATGAAAAAGGAAGCCAGCAAGTAGGCATGTTTGGGTATATCCCTGCAGATATCCTGATAGAGAATGATTTTGATAATGCAGTACCTTGTGTGCGTGCAGTTACATGCAGTCAGGCTTGGAGACAAGCATGTAGGTCTGGTAGCCTGGGGGAGATCCAGACAGACCACAGACTTGCAGCTAGGACTACTGAGGTGGTTACTTCAGGGACGGAGCTACCCTGTAGCAGTGAGACTGAAGGTGAGCCACAGCTGCTTGTGGGTACTGATGTTCCCTTGGACAGAGTGACTGCAAGTGCAGGGGTAAGTAGTAGTACCCAGGCTGACAGAGAGGCACTGCTGTCAGAGAATACCAGACTTCCTGTGGAAGGGTTACCAAGAAAGAGTTGAGGCAGGCTCAGCTCTCAGACCCTACATTACAAGGCCTGAGGGAGGCACCTGATTCTCAAGTGAAGGGGGAATCTGTATACTGGGACAAAGGGTTACTGTATAGAGAGTGGACCCCTGAGGGAGAGCTAGAGGGTGAGAGAATACAGCAGTTGGTAGTGCCCAGAGCCTGCCATCTGGCACTTCTAGCCATAGCCCTTGATATTCCTTTTGCAGGTCATATGGGCATAAAATGTACAAAGATATATACTATGCAGAACTTTTATTGGCCTGGGATTTCAAGAGATGTAACAGGGTACTGCATGATCTGTGAGCAGTGCTAAAAGGTAGGCAAGGCAAGAGACAAGGTGAAAGCTCCTTTGATGCCTTTGTCTGTGACTGAGGAGCCATTTCAGAGGGTAGCTATAGATATTGCGGGGCCTCTGAATACCCCACATTCCACAGGGAAACAGTATATCATAGTGGCAGTAGATTATGCTACAAGATACCCTGAGGCGGTGGCTCTGTCCTCCATTTTGGCATTAAAGGTGGAAAATGCTTTGTTAAGAGATTTTCAGCAGGGTAGGTTTCCCAAAAGAAATACTGACTGACAGAGGTGCCAATTTCATGTCAGATCTGCTGGCTTGTCTGTGGAAGTACTGTGGGGTGAAACACCTAAAGACCACCCCTTACCATCCCCAGACTAATGGTCTGGTTGAGAGTTTAAAATCTACACTAAAGACCATGCTATGGTCATCTGCAGGCCAGTTAGGTAATGGGACAAATATTTGCCCCATCTATTGATTGCTTACAGAGAGCTGCCCCAGGAATCCACAGGTTTTTCACCCTTCAAGTTGTTGTATGGGCATAGGGCGAGGGGACCTCTAGATTTTATTCAAGATGAGTGGGAGGGTGAGTGTGAATCCCACAAGGAGTCTGTTGTGGCATATGTCCTAAACCTCAGGACAAGGCTCAGGAAACTCAAGGGCTTGGCCCAGGAGAGCCTGGTAGAAGCCCAACAGCAGAAAAAGGTCTGCTATGACAGGAATGCTCGAGCTAGAGAGTATGCTGTAGGGCAGCAGGTAATTGTTCTCATTCCTGTCAGACACAACAAGCTGCAGGCAGCTTGGCAGGCACCTTCAAGGTGGTAGAACTGCTAGGCAGGGGCACAAATTGTACCATGTTAACATGAAGAAACCTTACCATGGCAGGGAGGCCATTGTGCTAAGTACTTGCAGTGGATGGCAGGAGGAGTCTGAGGGAGATCTGGTGACTGATCTCAGTAAGGTTCGGACTGACACCTCAGTGGAAGGGGTAGCAATGTCACAGCAGTTATCCCCTACCCAGGTTTGAGAAATCCAATCAGTGTTACAGGAGTTTGGGGACATGTTCACTGGGAAACCAGTGTGCACCCACCTGGTGCAGCACCATGTGGATACAGGATCCCAAAGGCCTATTAAGCAGGCCCCTTATAGGGTGCCTGAGAGAGTCAAATAGACTCTGAGGGAGGAGATACAGGAATTGTTGGAATTAGGGTTAATCCAAGATGGTACCAAAGAAGGATGGCAGCACCAGGTTCTGTGTGGACTAGAAGTAATTAAATAGTCACACAGAGTCAGATGCTTACCCCGTGCCTTGGACAGATGAAGACCTAGAGCAGCTGGGTGGGGCCAAGTATCTTACCACTATTGATCTTACCAAGGGTTACTAGCAGGTGCCCTTGACTCCCAGTGCTAACGAGAGGTCAGCCTTTGTGACGCCTTTCGGGTTGTACGAGTGCATTAAGATGCCCTTTGCGATGAAAAATGCCCCAGTGACTTTCCAGAGGCTGGTAGATCATATCCTAGCAGGAGGAGAAGATTTTGCCCTTGCTTACCTGGATGATATTGCCATCTACAGCCATTCCTGGCAATAGCACCTTCAGCATGTCAGGGAGGTACTAAGCAAACTACAGAGGGCAGGGTTGACCATTAAGTTGAGTAAGTGTCAGGTGGGTATGGCAAGGGTTTCCTACTTGGGACATACAGTGGGGAGTGGTAAGATCAGGCCAGAATCTGCCAAAGTGGAAGCCATTCAGGCATGGCCTTGCCCCCATTACCAAAAAGCAGGTGAGAGCATTCTAAGGGACAATAGGGTACTACAGAAAGTTTATCCTCAGTTATAGTACCATAGCTGCTCCCTTCGCAGACATGACAAGGACAAACAAGTCAGATAAGTTACTGTGGATCCCTGCATGTGAGCAGGCATTCCAAAAACTTAAAGCAGCTTTGTGAGGACCCCCTGTGTTAGCCAGTCCAGATTACAGCAAATAATTTGTTGTGCAAGTGGATGCATCAAACCATGGGGTAGAGGCTGTACTCAGCCAGGTTTTCCTTAGAAGGAGAACATCACCCAGAGGTATATCTCAGGCATAGGCTCCAACCCAGGCGAGACTGCTATGCAGCACTGCAGAACAGTAATGTCTAGCTATAGTGTGAGCACTGCAGAAACTTCAGCCTTATCTGTATGGAAGGAAATTCACTGTAGTTACAGACCACAAATCCTTAACATGGCTACATCGAGCCAGCCAGCAAAATGCAAAGTTACTAAGGTGGAGCCTAGGGTTGCAGGCATATATGACAGTGCAGCACCGCAGTGGGGTTAGCAATGTCAATGCAGATGGGCTCTCAAGACAGGGAATGGGGTGAAGTATTCCCAGACAGTCAACCCTCTCAAGCAGAGTTTGTCAAGGGACACTTGAAAAACAATCTTGAGTTTTTAAGGGGGAAAGAAATACTCCCAGCCCAGCTATATGGAATTTTGTAAATAATTCTATGTCATTTGGAATACTGATTGATTTATACATAAGCATGTGTAAAGTACTGAGCTAAAATGTAACCATAGCATGTCGTATTGGAACAGAACAGGAATGTACCTGAACTATTGTGACTATTTAGACGTACATGTTTAATGGAAACTGGAGCACAGCAGGTTAACTTGAAAAAAATTCAACGAAAATAACTGAAATTAAATTGTTTTATAACCACTTAATAAAAGAATGTTATCTTTTAGTTTCAGTGCAACAGGAGACAATGTCTAGAACTAGCAGTTTTTTTGTATTGTCTAAGTGTGGAGAAATGTAAATTATTTTATGACTTCCACCATTTGCTAAAAGATCTGAGGGCCGTGTATTTTTCACAGGGAGATAAATGCTGGTAGTTTCTGACAATGGGGATTTAGCTTGGGAACTAAAGTCAGGTGACAAAAAGTGGTGTCCAAGCTAACCCGGCAGTAACATTTGATATTAACTTAAAAACTCTCTCAGAAAGAGACTGTACATTTTGTATTTTGTCTTTGACCTAACAGCATCAGCTGGAAATATCCACTCACCACATTCTGCACTTGCCTTGCTGTAAACTTTCAGGACATAGTAACTCTTTTAGATTCAGATAGGAATATAGTAAAGTATAGCTGCTTAGATGTTTTCTTTATTTATTTGAGACTGTTCTGCAATGTTGTTTTAAATATTTCCTGTGATTCTGAACTCTGATGCAACTGATTATTTCCTGAGTATTGTCTTGATTTTTTATTATTTATTATTAAATATATTTAAACCTTTCAATTGTAGCTGGTCTGTTTAGAGATATTTAAAGCTTTGAGAGTACTTGCATATGTATTTGGTGACACTGTACAGGCCACTCCTAATAGCCTGGCTTGGTTAAACTGCCTTTTCGATTAATAGCAACATTACACAGTAGGATTGGCCATCCTTTGCTAAGGGCCTTAAAGTAGCTGATAAAGAGTAGCTGGTGACAGTTGAACTACCTTATAGCCTGGGCAGAAGGGGGCACAGCTAGTAAACCTGTACCAGCCTTCCTCAGGTGCGTGTGTTTGTGTGTGTATGTGTTTGTATATAAAAGTACAGTTGTGTACCTACCATAAATGTAGATGTTAGAGTGTATTCACTGTTGCAGTCATAACTCTTAGGTTATCCTGCTGGCAGGCTACCCGCAGTCAGCCACAATTCCAAAGTCTAGGTCCGGTGTCGGTTGCTGTCGCCTCTTCTCTGAAGTCAGTGCGCCAGAGGTATAAAAGATGCAGCAGACGCCATTTTCTTCTGTTTTTCTTGCCCCAGATGTCAGGTGCCCCCAAAATGGTAGGCTAAAAATATTATGCCAATAATTAAGCATGCAGTAAAATAAACATTTCCTTCATCTACAAGCAAACACACCACATAGGTTGTATAAGATAGAGAAGTATAGGCAAATCCCAGCAAAGAAAAAGGGGGATGGAGGGTGGGTAACCTGGACTGCAACAGTGAATACACTCGAACATCTACATTTATGGTAGGTACACAACTGTACTATGTTCATCGTGTTTCACTGTTAAAGTCATTACTCTTGGGTTGAAACCCAAAGCTAAGGCTGGGTGGCTGGGCCTAAATAGGATTAGGAGAGGCTATAAGACCTTGCAGAACTGCAGTGGCGAAGCCTGCTCTGGATTTAGAGTAGAGAGGTAAATGGTAGTGCTTTGTAAAAGTGTGCACTGAACTCCAAGTTGCAGCCTCTAAAATGTCTTTGGTTGGTACTCCTCTGAGAAAGGCTGCTGCCCTGGTAGAATGAGGCCTAATGCCCTTGGGCACTGATTTGCCATGTTGTGAGTAGCAGAAACGAATGCAGTGGCCTATCCATTTTGAAATAGTCTGTTTTGAGATAGGCTTTCCTTGAGATCCTGCAGCATATGCCACTAAAAGTTGCTCAGTTTTTCTGAAAGCTTTAGCTCTGTCCACGTAGAAGCGTAGTTGTCTGTGTATGTCCAAGGAATGCAGAAGTCTCTCACCCTTATTCTGTGGGTTTGGATAAAAGGTAGGCAAATGAATGGTTTGGTTAAGGGCCACACTGGACACTACCTTAGGCATAAATGTTGGGTTCGTCCTTAGGGAAACCCTGTCTGGATGGAAAATGATGAAAAGCTCCACAGCCATGAGTGCATGTAACTCTGAAACTCGTCTTGTAGAGGTTATTGCTAGGAGCAGAGCTGTTTTCCAAGATAAAAACTTTATATCAGCTGTATTGGCTGGCTCAAAAGGCGGCAGTGTGAGTTTTTGCAAGACATAATTGAGGTCCCATGCAGGTATTGGGGCTCTCCTTGGAGGTCTTATGTTTTTGGCCTCTCTGAGGTACTGCCTTAGCAATGGATGGGAAAAATAGGAGGTTCCGTATTGTAATGAGCTGAAATAGCACAGGCATGAATTTTAATTGATGAAAAGGATAGGCCTTTGTCCAGCATCTCAGCTGGGTATTGTAAAATCTGAGGAATGTTTGGTACCGATGTGTCAATTCCTTGTGCCTGGTTTCAAGCACAGAATCTTTTCCATTTTTCTGCATAAGATTTTCTGGTACTGGGCCTCCTGGCCTCCAAAATAACATCCATCAATGCTTTAGAGAGAGGTGTGCTTTGAATGGTTACATTATCTGCCATGCTGCCAGATTTAGGGTCCTGAGTTGGCTGTGCAGAATCTGATTGTTTTGCTGAGTCAGTAAGTGAGGAATTATAGAGGCAATGTCCAGGCTGGGCCTTGAGACAAGCTTTTTAGGATTGGGTACCAGTGCTGGCGTGGCCATTCTGAGGCAATCAGAATAATTCTTGGCTTCTCTTGTCTGACCTTTAGGAGTACCTTGGGGAGGAGAGGCAGAGGAGGAAAGGCATATACTGTTAGACTTTTTCAGCTGAATGGCAGAGCATCCACTTTCCATGCTTGCTTGTGGTAAGCCCTTGTGCAGAATTTCTGTAGTTGGCAGTTGTGAGGGGAGGCAAATAGATCTATGTCTCGGCATCCCTGTTCCTTTGTTATCATGCTGAAGACTTGTGGATCCAGTTTCCACTTGTGGGGATCCGTAAGGTTTCTGCTTAGTTAGTCTGCCACAGTATTGTTCTTTCCTGGCATGAATTGTGCTTGCAGGTGTATTGATAAGTCAATGCTGTGTTCCACAAAGTCAAGGCTTGTCTGCAGAGGGGGTAGGAATGTGTGCCTCCATGCTTGTTTATGTACCACATGCCTGTAGTATTGTCCGTCCTTATCAGTAGTTGTCCTGGATGGAGTAGATCCTTGAAAGCTGTCAGGGCATTCTGAACAGCTACTATCTCTTTTTGATTGATATGTAGATGCATTTGGCTTGTGGACCATGTGCCCTGAATACATTTTCCTGCCATGTGTGCTCCCCAGGCATAATCTGATGCATCTGTTGTTATTGACTGCCTGGCTGTGAGTAGAGTGAATGGCTGTCCCTTGTTGAGGTGACAGGCATGAGCCCACCATCGAAACTCCTGTTGCAGGCAAGGAATGAGGGTAATTAATGCTTCCAGGCTTTGAAAACGTTGAGTCCAGACACTTTTTAGGTACCATTGAAGTTTCCTCATATGCAGTCTGGCATATGGAATTAGCAGAATGCAGGATGCCATGAAGCCCAAGGCCTGCAGAATTTTTCTTGCAGATAACTGGGTCTTTGTTGCCAACATTTTGAAGTAAGAAGTTAGTTGCCTTTGTCTGGCGTGAGATAAGCCATCTGGGCAGTTGTATTTAAGCTTGCACCCATGAATATTATCTCTTGAGAGGGTACTAGTTTTGACTTCTTTTCGTTTACTGTGTACCCTAGGCAAATTAATAATCTTTTTATGAACGCCAGATGCTTTAGTAGAGTGTCTTTGTTCTCTGCTTGTATAAGGCAGTCGTCCAAGTAAGGATAAATTTGAATTCCTCTTTTTCTGCAAAATGTAATTACTGGTGCCAGGCATTTTGTGAAGACCCTGGGCACAGTAGATAAGCCAAAGGGCAGTGCAGAGAATTGGTAGTGCATTGAGCCAGCTATGAATCTGAGGTTTCTTCTGCAAGATTGTCTGATTGGTATATGCAGGTATGCCTCTTTTAGGTCCAAAGTTACAAGCCAAGCTTTCCTGCCCAGCATGGGCAGAAGCTGCTGCAGAGTTAACATTTTGAATTTTGGAACGTCCAGAAATGTGTTTAGAAAAGACAGGTCCAGTATTGGTCACCAGGCTTTGTCCTTTCTGGGAACCAAGGAAAGTCTTGAGTAAAATCCTTGTCCCTGCTCTTGCTGTGGTACTTGCTGAATGGCCCTCATTTGCATAAGGGACAAAACTTGTTTTTGTGCCTCTGCCCATTGATTGTGTGGCAGGTTTGGCATACCTTTTGCCTTTGGCAGGGTGTGAAAGTGAAACCTGTAATCCTGGGACACTATATTCAATACCCATTTGTCCTGGGTGATCATGTGCCAATTTTGAGAGAAAAGTGCTAGTTTTCCCCCTAAGGGGGCTGCAAGAAGATAAGTGCTTGGTGCTGGCAGAGGCAAGTCATTGGAACTGTTTCCTGTATGGCTGTGCTTTGTCTTCTCCACTTTTGCAGGTAGAAGCGCCCCACTGTTTAGGCCTGTATGAGCCCTGGGGCTGGGATCTGCCTCTGGGATGTCTGTATCTGCCTCTTTGTGGCCTGTCCGACACTGGAAAGGACCAATTCTTTGTAGGCCAGTTCCTGCTAAATTTTGGTGGCTGAACCTGTAAGAAATCCTTTACTGTTTGCATAGATTTCGCTTTGTCCTCCATTTTCTTCAAAACCTCCTCTGCTTTAACATCAAATAAAGTATCATGCTGTAATGGAGCATCTAATAATTTTGCTTTAACATGATCAGGCAGATTTTTTTCCTTTAAGCAAGCATGCCTCCTAATGACAGAACCCGTAACTGCAGACCTGCAGGAGGCCTCCAGAGAATCAAAACCACATTGCAATGTATGCTTTCCCACTTGTTCAGTTGCATGCAATAAATCCTGTATTTCCTTATTTTCTGTACAATCAGAATTAGTCAACATTTTCTGTTTTAACAGTGACATTAAGTATTCCTGATATTTAATCGTATGAAATTGACAATTTAAAGCCCTCACAGCCAAAGTAGCAGAAGTGTAAACCTTTTTCCCCCATCTGTCTATTGCCCTTGAATCCCTGTCAGCAGGGACAGGGTTTTTTGCAGTAGCGGCCTTAACCCCCTTGGGACCCTGAGAAATAGTTTCTGGGTCAGCAGCAGGGTTTTTATAAAGAAATTTATGTGAATCAGGAACCCTGTAGTATCTGTCTGGTTTAACAGGAGCTGGAGGTAAGGAGTCTGGAGAAAGGCCGGACTCTGAAAATACATCATCTACAACGTCTAGCACAGGGGGAATAGCAAGAGGTCTGTGCTGAGGAAGTAAAAGAAAATCTCTAAGCCTTTTCTTTGATTCTGAGTAATCTTGGCTCTCCCAGTGGAAGTGCTCCCTCATGGTATGCAGGGTTTCCCCAAAAGAATAATCCTCAGGAGGAGAGTCTGAAGGAATGGATTCTTCAGCATCAGAATCCTCATAGGGAGGCAGAGAGTATTCTTATACAGAAGAGAAGTCAGAGGAAATGGAAACCTGATCTGAAGAGTCATAGTCTGTCTCTTGCCTAGGCCTCTTGTCAGGAGGGGGATGGGAACCCCTGATCATGGTAATAAGGTCTTCAGCCATTTTGAGCATCTGTTTCTTAGGCATGGAAGTCTGTCCTGGAGAATGCTGTACTTGTTTCTTTGTCTTTAAAGCTGCTGTAATCTTTGCTTTTGAAGCTGAAGTAGGCTTTACATATAGCTGTGTAGGTCTTTAAACACCCTCAGAAGCCGATGCCTGCTCAGCGGCTCCGGACCCATCTGAGGGAATGAATTCTGAGTATCCAATACCATGAGTATCCAGAGGCCTAGCTGGCTCCACTTGGGAGTAGTCAGTGGCCTGTGGCTCTGAGGTAGTGGTTTGTCAGGGGCTGCGAAAGTGCCTCACTGAGAACCGGCAAACTGGCTTAGCGGAAGCCTCGTCAATTTTTTGGATCTCGGATGCCTGTCCTTCGCTTTTTCCTTGCGTTTTTTTAGAAACTCCAGTTGTCGGCTGTTCCGATGGCATTATGTAATTGAATTTTCGGCCAAAGTAATGATAAGCAAAATCAAGCCGATGCTTAATAGTGCGTTTGTTGAATCTAGCACAAAACCGACAGCTAACAACGTTATGATCAGGGCCTAGGCAAGGAATACAGTAAAAATGATAATCCGTATGAGGTATTTGCTTCCCACAAGAAATACAATTGTTAACTTTTTCTGACATCGGTCTGGAGCAAGAAAATTAGCTTTAATGAAGACTTCGGATCTGAAATTAGTCTGTGAAAATCTCAGGAGTCGGCCAACCGGCACTTGTGAACTGCTTTTGCTTCGGGCACCACGTGGCAAGCAAGACTGGAGAAAATGGCGTCGGCTGCATCTTTTATACCCCTGGCGCACTGATGTCAGGGAAGAGGCGACAGCAACCGATGCCAGACCTAGACTTTGGAATTCTGGCCGACTGCGGGTAGCCTGCCAGCAGGATAACCCAAGAGTAATGACTGCAACAGTGAAACACGATGAACATATCAAAGTGTTTGTGGGTCAGCTACTTGGGCGGGGACATGAAGCACTGGTTGGACAGAGAGGGTGCTGGAGGTCTTTTAGCTTGGCCATTCAGCTGAGATCTCAACTCTATAGCTATGCCAATGGGGAGTTTTACTGGGGATCTGGAGGAGGAGGGAAAAACCAGCCCCAGACTGACTGTGGTCTGTGTGTGTGCTCTTAAGGGAAATTGCACTTCACTGTGTGTGTACTTGTCATCTTCCCAGTGTGTACATTCCCCACTGCTGCCGGTGTTGAGGATTGAGGCTCCTTGATTACTGGGCCAGTGGCAGGGGCATCACACAAAACAGCAACAGTGACAAAAGCTGCAGCACAATTCATCAAAATCCACAAACAAGATTACCGCTTCAGTCTGAAAATGCTTCAGTCTTAAATTATAACCACAGAAGAAATTCTAGCCTGGAACTATTTTAGTTGTGCCTTTAGCTTTTGCAGCAAGAAAAAATAGAGATCGATGTGAGACACAAGGGTTATGTGGCTAAAAAATGGCTCAGCAGCCTAGGAAACATTGTGTCACGATAAATATCAGAGTCCTGAAAGTCGCACCCAAAGTTACACCTAAATGGACCTCTTTTTGTCTCTACTAGGGGTCTTCATATAATCACAAACTCCTCAGAATTCCGTTAAAGAACTAAATGACTAAATCATACAGCTCACCTGTTTTACACCTTCCCTTTTATCCAAATACCCAAGTCTCCAACTGACAAGAGCCTTCCTTTGAAGTACACAACAAAAAAAAATATATACCAAAAATACTAGCAAAGTTATAGAATTGTCACTTCACACAACTGATACCTTGGGTCACACCTTCCTTTTGTCTTAAAATATTTTACAATTATATTACACCAAGCAGAACCAGTAGCTACAGAAGTTACAGGTAGAGATGCAAATATAGTAGGTTTTTAATAAACATATCCATCACACTGCAACTAATGCAGCTTTTTTAATTTAGATAATGCAGAAACATGTAATCTAAAGAACAAACTAAGTTTTAGTGGGAAATAAAACCAATCTTTATTTGTTCAGCATTAAAAATCAACACATGCCTCGGTCGCTAAGCCTTCAGGGTCGAACACTAGTTTTAACAAACTATTTCTATCTGAAATTATGATCATATTTAACAAGGGAACTGAATAGCTGAAACGAGCAAGTGATTCAGCATCAAAACACAAACAGAACAGAACAAAATAAAACAAATAATAATGTGAACAGTCCCAAAAATAAATTACAGTATTAAATGACAACATTCAATTATGAAAAAGGGTAAGATAATTCATGAAATGTTAATTATTCAAACATACCACTGTACAATTTCAAACACAAAAATATATCTTGCTTCTTTTCTGAGCCCATTAAATCTTAGGCCCTCAAAGCCCCCCATAAAACAAGAGTGAAGTGATAGCTACAGGACTACACTCAGTATTATTCCTCATATGTTCTAAGACATGCATCCCGATTTTCCTTTTAGTCTGTCCAATGCGAAATATACTGCACTGATATTTTAGGCCATACACTACTTGCATAGAGAAACAATTAAAATTCTTAACATAAAAAACTTAAAATAAACAAAAGGTATGTATTTTCTGTAACAGAGCTGGAAGAACAGCTATATCCCCTACAGACAAACAGGATTAAGGATGAAGGGCATCAGACCTATGCAGGTAAACAAAATGTTTCCAAGTTGCCAAATACACTATCATAACAAACTGCAACCCTAGCCTCTCTAGATCTGAGTTAGGACCTGCAAAGGCATCAGAAACTTAGAAAATGAGATAATTGAGAAAAAACAAGTCAAAGATGTATGAATGTGGATGAGTATGTTGTGGAAGGTTGAACGCTCTTCCAGTTCTATCATTATGTTGTACACAACTTTCTTATCAAGTCAGAAGAGGTCTGCTCTCTGTTCAAACTGATCTTCCTGGGTAATTTATATCTGGGCAAGGTTTGTCTGGTGAACATGTCAACACTGTCTGGGATGGCTGCAACTTATCCAGGAGACGACACAGAAAAGTCTGTTACCAAGTTTAACAGATATATACAAACTATTAGCATCTACTGTAGCAAAACAGTATTCCTTGTTCCATTCAAAATTTGCTAACATTTGTAACAATGTAGTGTTTTGCTGAATGCACAATGTCAACTTTTTTACTTATAGTAGATACTTAACTATGGCACACCCAATCCTTTCAAGGAATCATTAACATCTAAATCAGAAGGCCTCCCTGGAGAATCAACCACATTCTTGTGTACTTTTGAAGGCAGTAGAGTACTGGTGTTGAGGGAGTACTTAACTCTCTGGAATGTATGCTTCCTAAAAACTAACAACAAATACTATGTATCTTTAAGATTTCCCTTTCCTGCAATGTGCTGTATATTTTCCTGAAGCAAAACATAACCACTGTGCTCATATTGCAAAACTTATCATAACAGTAGATGTTCAAATGATCACTGCTGCAGTAGCCTTAGCTGTATGGGTTGTATCTTGCCAAGGATATACTATCTGGCCAGCTTCCAAAGCTTCAAGGCATCTTCTACATGTCCAAACTGTCAAGCAGTTCTAGCTAAGCTGACTAAAAGACAAGTTTGGGAGCAAAATCCTTCAGAGCTTTCTTGCCAGCAGAGAGAGGGAAGCTGAACCCTGAAAGGACTTTGCTAGAAACATCAAAAAATAAATGTCCACACTCTTGCATAAAAAATAATTTAAAATCTCAATATCTGGAAGGTTCTGAGAATCCAGCCATGTAAATCTCCTTGAATGCACACACTGAAAACAATGAGTAGTGACCTCTGCAATATCAGAATCTGTTATTTAAAGCAGACTTTTCCTGACAAGAAGAAACTGCAGAAAACCATTCCTCTTATCTAACATAGGAACTTGACAATTCAAAATTATGAAACTCAAAGTTGCAGAAGTATACACTTTTTTCCCTTACCTATCAACAATTTACCTATCCTTATCAGAGGAGAGTAGTATTAAGTGCTTTGCAGCAGTGGGATTAACTCAAGCTATAGCTTCTGGGTCAGGTATGTGAATGGTGTACATAATTTAAAAGACTGAGAAACTTAATATATTCTATTTGCCTTTTTAGGGGCAGCTGGCTAACTATAAGGAAAATTCCAGTAACCTTTCTAAACCACAAAGACTTCCTAGATGAAGTACACAAACACCCTCAGCAACCCCAAATGCACTCTTTTCAAAACAGCACCCACATCAACACATACACCACATCTCATGGAGCCTCTACTTCTAAACCCATAAGGCAAGCCACCAGAGAATCAAACATTCCAGACATTTGAAATATTATTGGCCATTCCTTTTTAAGAACCAAGATTTATCTGGTTTAATAAATCCTGTTCCTTACATTTCTTATAAGAGAGGCCATAGTTTGGCTGATATGTTATGTTAGTTCACAGTAGTTTCAGTTTTCCAGTTGTTAATATCTCTGAGAATAGTTTATCTAAAAAAGGCATCTTTTACAATTAAGCTATTGCTCTATTTGTATTTTAATTAGTTTTGCTATATATTGTTGGTCTTGTGTTTTACTCCTTGAAGACGTTTTGCTGAGGCACTAGAAGTGATTAAATATTCACTTTTATCTCCTGGTTATGGCTATTGTTATTTTATTTGTGGTTTTCATTTGTGGATTTAAGATATTGCAAATCTACTGGCTGGCAAATTCAGCTCCAACTTTACCCCCTTCTCTCCCTTCAACCTTTCTTCACGAAATACCATCAAATACAACTCCTCCTGCTATCACTAGGGAACAGGTCCTTAACGTTCTTTCTAAGGCCAAAAAAAGGCATCAATGGGCACAGACAATATCCCAGGGTGTCTTCTAAACAGCATGAAACATGACCTACCAGGCCTTCTGGAATTGCTATTTAACTGTAGCCTCCAAACAGGCTTTGTGCCTCACGGATTGAGAACAGTCATCCCTCTGCACAAAGGTGGGCTATCTACAGACCCAGGAAAGTACTGACCCATAAGTATCACTAGTCTCATATGCAAAGTCATGGAAATGATCAATAATGACATAGTAAGCCTCCAGACACTGGACCCAACCCAATTTGGTTTCATCAAGGGCAGGTCATGCTTACTCAACCTGTAGGACTTCTTTGAGAAGGTCACCAAAGCAATGGATGAGGACAAAATTGCTCACACTGCCTACCTGGACCTGGCCAAGGCATTTGACACAATCCCACAAACAGACATTGTTGACAAACCGAAAAGGTTTGGTACAAACCATTATGTCACCTGGTGGATAGCCAACTGGCTCACAGACAGGAAAGTTAGAACTGGACAGTCTACCTCTGCAGAGAGGCCAGTCACAACTGGAGCTCCTCAGCGATTAGTCCTGCGACTGCTCTTTTTTGGCATTTATTTATCTGAAGTCAAGGTCAATGTCAATGAACTCTGGCTGACTAAATTTGCGGATGATTGCAAATTAGGAGCAGTCATTGAACTGCCCACCGACACAAATGTTCTCCAGGTAGGGCTGACACAGACAAACTGATGCCAGTGAAACAGACTAAAACTAAATGTCAAGAAATGCATAATAATATCCTTCTAGAAGTCATCTACCCAGGTAAATATTATACTGAAAACACACCCCTTAGAGATGACCCAGTAGTCAGGGACTTGGGACACACAAACAGTAATCTAGCCTTTGACCATCATATGTCTACAGAAGTGAGGAAATCATTCTATGTTGCACAACTTATAAACAAAGGTATGGCATCTATGTCCAAGGAAATCATTGTTCCACTGTATTCAGCATTCATCAGACCGATCATTGTGTACAATGCCCCTTTTGGTATATACCTAACCAGGCAATCCAATAAATGGAATTTCCACAGAGGTTCCTCACTAAAAGAATACATAGCATAAGTAAAATGTCCTATGCAGACCACCTCAAGGGGCTATTCCTGTATTCTGTCTCCTACAGGCTGTTGAGGGGAGATCGATACCTTGCACTAATGGACCTCCTATATATTGGCAAAACAAACAGCACCAGAATTACCCATTCTAAATACTTAAACCTTGTCTGCGATATAAATAGGACCTGCTGGAGAGACAGGTATGTATCCATGTGAAGCAGAGTTCCTCCCTAACCCAATTCAAGTGTAACTTGGACAATTGGATGGGGAACAGGAAATTCATCCCTGGCTAGGCAGCTAGGTCTCTAATGGACACAAGCAACCTGTAAATGGTTCATCTCCCAGGCCCCTGCTTGGAAATGTTTCATCTCCCAAGCCCCTGCTTGCACTTATCAAGGGTACCAGAACTTGTCAGAGATTTGGGATGCATGGCTAGGCTTAAAAGACCCTTGTGGTCATTAGCCTAGTAAACATCTATGAACCTATAAAAACACAGACTCCTCCAGAGAAAGGGGATGCAGGGGTCCAACCCCCATGCTGGCAAAGGAGCACCAAATGATTACCAAAGGAGGCATCTTCGCACGGAAATCTGGGAGACCTCTCTCCGTCCTCCAGGTCAGCATCCTTAGTGAGGGAATCTTCTGGTAAGTTTAGGTGCTTCCTCTTGCACTGCCTCTTATCTGAGACATCCCACCCAGGAGACACAGGGGGAGGAGCGATGAAATAGGCTAGAGGCCCTACAGAGAAGGCAAACTGGAGGCCACCTGCAGCAAGCTGTCCTGGAGCAAATCAAGTAGTGGCTACAGGCATGGATGTGAAAGAAGGAGAGACACAGGCTGTACTTGACCATTCTCTCAAATGATGGCAGAACATCCTTTCTACAACATCCAAAAAGAAGCAAGAACAAGTGCAGCTACAAAGTCGAAAGTAGAGGCAGAAGCAGGCCAACCACAACTGGAAGACCTAGGCTCTGAAGACCCCAAGGACCCACTGTCATTCAGACCCACTTCACTCTGCCTCAGTGTCGAGACTAACCAATCATCCACACCTTGATGGACCTCCAAATAAGCAGCAGACTGTCACGGGAATAAATCAGGTTTATTGCAGCAATAAAGGCACTTAAATTAACTCTACACTTTTAAAATGTGTTTTCGTCCTCAACTTCATCAGATGCAAACAAAAAACATATTTGTATTTAATTGGGGTATTTAAGGTTTGGATATTTTTTTTGTTTGTATCTGATGAAGTTGTGGACAAAAGCGTAAAGGTTTAAAGGTTACTATATCTATATAACATGACCAGAGATGCAGTAAAGAAACCAATATCACAACCATTTAAAAAAAAATAAAAACACTGATATAGACAGACTATGACACAGATGAGGTGGAACAAGTGCTAGAATTGCGACACACAAAATGGCAGAAGAAAATGTCAAATTATAATATTTTTTTTAGTACAGACCAGAAAGGATAAACATGAAACACAATAAAAAAAACAAAATAAAAATGCATACGTGTGTGTGTGTGTGTGTGTGTGTGTGTGTGTGTGTGTGTGTGTATATATATATATATATATATATATATATATATATATATATATATATATATACATACATACATACACACACACACACACACAGGCCATGTCTACAATACATTCAAAGGATTACAAGCAGATCATATTAAACAATAATTACTTTCTGCATACACACACCAGTACACCAATGTACTGTTCTTTGTAAAGATTCCCTTTACAGCATTAATTGCGGAGTATTGCAGGCATGATTTACTCATTTCTTTAATTTCACCCTTTCAAGGGGTTTGATAAGCTCCTGAACATGTCTCATTCTCTGTACATAAAAAACTGAAATACTTACCCGGCTGTTGTCTCATACTCTTGTCCCTGAAGTTCTTTGAGGAGCTCTTTCACCTCCTCTTGGTTCTCTGAAGTCATATGTAAGGTTTGCAAGGGGACACTGTGTTGAGATTTGGCCCAGGGTCTTCTTCCTCTTCCTTCAGTCCCACCTCTTCTACCACCGCCTCTTCTCATTCCTCTTCTTTCATTTCTTCCACTTCCTCTTCTGATGGCACTATATAAAAAAAAAAAAAAACACACAGGTGTGGGTTTTTCTTTCATCAAGCATCTTTATATTCAACATTGCTATGAATGTTACAGTTTTGAATTAGATTCTTACAATACAATCACTAACACACAAATGTGTTAGGCCATTCAATAACTATGCCATGCATGTTTAAAGAAAATGCTCACTGCAGAAGTCCCATTTTCCACAAAAAAATACGTTACAGTTATACTTCTCTCCAACTACTTCATTTCCTTTGGAGCTTGCCCTGAATCCGCAAGTACAAACACAAGTGCTCAACTAACCCTGCAGAAAAAAATACCATGTTGTAAGATGGTACTGATACCATAAAAGGTGACAACAGTGCAGGAATATGCATACACTGCATGTTCCATATAGAATGATAACATATGAAAAAGCATTAATGAAACTGAAAAATATATTCATTTGCTATGGATATCCTCCACTTGTTTGATTACTGCTTTCCAGTATTCCAATAATAAGTTTGGCTGTCAGAAGATGAATCCCCTGCCCCTCCCAATGAAAAACAACGGTCCCTTTCTGAGTAGGAAAGGTGAACAAGTTAGCAAAAAGGGAACTGGGAGAGCAAATGATCAGGCTGGGGTGGGGTTAATAGGAAATTGTTAACTAGAACTCTATTGGAAAATAAACTCCAAAGTACAAGATCTCAAAGTTGAAGCAACTTTAAAAAAAACAAGCAGTGGGTGGAATGAAGTGAAATAAGTAATGATGAAGTAAATTATAACAGGAGATGTAGGGCAACCGCTGCTAATATGGAACAGACAAAGGAGGTACAGGGAAGCTAAGTACCTGGACTTTAGTACAATAACTACAAGTTACATTCTCCCCAGCTATGGCAACTGTGATACATATCAAAAGAAGGCAACAAGGTCTCAACTCTTGGTTGCAGAAAAGGTACAACTCAAATAAAAACAGAGGATTCCCTCTTAGGCAAATAATTAGAGGTATTAGATGCCATAGGCTAGCATCTGAAATAAATAAAACCTAATAAAGTAGTATAATCATCTGGGAAAATCTAGAAAGCTGACCAATCCAACATGAGACCAAGCACACACTACTGTAAATGCTGCAAAGGCGTTGTACAACAGAAATGAACAACAATCCTCCAACAGCTCCCCTAAACAGCTCTGTAAAAATATTTTAAACAATGACAAACAACCACTAGCCCACATCAAATAATTCAGTCTTTCTGAAGACAGAACTTCTTAAAGAAATTAAAAAGAATAGTTGTGCAAAATCTTTTTTTCTTTATGTTGCAGTATTCATAACATGAGGGAGTCTGCCACAGGCTGACCCATATGTCTGGCTAGTATACAAAAGTCTAAAGGTACTGTTAGGATGCGTAACATCGCACATAGGACCCCATCCAAAGTCGGTCATAAAGTGATATTGGGTATATAGCAGACATTGGCAAATACCATCCTCAGAACTGAGAAAACACATCCAAAAATCAAACAAGCATTAGGGGGAAAGTAGGAGGGATAAAATGCTGCAACGTATAGGGGCTGCTTCGCAAGGGACGGCTTGCACCTGTCACCCCTGGGCTTCCGGATATTGGCAAAGGCTCTTGCCACCCCCATAGTGCCTTTTTTAGGCAAGGCTCAAATTCTAAACCTACCACCCTAGAACACCAAAAAGGAAAAAAACTAAGGGTAATGCTGCTCAATGCCAGAAGTCTCAATCTCAAGATGCACGCACTCGAGGCCCTTCTCAAAATGGAGAACATCGATGTCTGTGCTGTGACAGAAACCTGGTTCAAGGCTCCTGAGAGCACCCCAGCACTAACAGGTTTCACCTCATATCATGCCCCGGCCCCAAAATCCGGACAACACCAAGAAAGGAGGGGGGTGTCCATATTCATAAAGGACACCCACACCTCAAGGTTGGTGGCAGCACGATGCATCGGAGACCATCCAGGTGCAATTAACCATAGGCAAGACTGCTCTGCAATTTGTAGCATGTTACAGGCCACCCTCTCAAACTCAGGAACCTCACATGGCCTTCCTGAAAACATTGGAGGGATAAATGTATCTCCAAACACCATCATACTAGGTGACTTCAACTACCCTAATATAGACTGGGAACACTACTCAAGCCCGAACACTCTAACCCAAAGATTCCTGGAGTTCATAAACTCAAATGCCATGGAACAACTAGTCACCATCCCCACAAGAGGTGAAAACATACTTGATCTCATCATCACGAACATGGGATCAAAATGTTCAACACCGAAGTATACCCTCACTGGTGAGATCAGATCATAAACTAATCTCGCTGGAGGTCCTCATCCCGCCCCACCTGAAACAAAAAAGACCACAGTGAAAAACTTCTCAAAAGCCGATTTCACACTTCTAAAACTAGTGTGGTCTCCTTTAAGGTCCCTGAGCCAGTGGTAAACATTACTCAAACCGCTGAATCACTTACAAATGCCTTCTACCAGCACCTACAGGACTGCATGGATCAGGCAATCCCAAACAAAACTAAGACTCTCTGTACCAAAGGCAAGCGTCCAGTCTGGTGGACCCCAGCCATAAACAAGCTCTACAACAAAAGGAGGAAGCTACTACAAGATAGAGCAAAATCCTTGAAAGGTAAGACACCTTTGATCATTATAAGTAAAAAACTAAGAGCTCTCATAAAATCATCAAAGGCAAATTTTGAGAGAAAAATCGCCAAGGACTCTAAAGACAATCATAAGGCCTTCTTTAGCTATGTTAGAAACCTAGGAGGAAACTCCCAGATATGCTCAGAATTAGTATAAAATGATGTGAAAATTACTGAACCTACACACATTGCTAACATACTGGCTGACAGGTTCAGTGCAAACTTCTCCCCCCCCCCAAAAGGAGAGAGATCTATTCCAGAGGATTGTAGCCCCCCAAACATCTCCAATGCCCAGGTGAGAACTGCCCTCACTAAGGCAAAAAACACAGCATCCATGGGACCGGATGGTGTCCCCGGCTGTGTGCTTCATGAACTCAACGAGGAATTAAACCCACAGTTAGGACAGCTGTTTAATCTTAGCCTCACCTCAGGATACGTACCCAAGGAGTGGCGCACGGCGACTGTGGTCCCACTTCATAAGGGCGGTGCCTCCACAGACCCTGGAAATTACCGCCCCATTAGCTTGACAAGCCTTATCTGCAAAGCCATGGAGAGGATCATAATGGAACTCATAAATAAAGACATAGGAACTTGCAGACTTTGGATCCAACCCAGTTTGGCTTTGTCAAAGGCAGATCCTGCCTCTTAAACTTGGTTGACTTTTTCGAGACAGTCACCAAGGCCATTGATGAGGGAAAGGCAGTCCATACAGCCTACCTCGACCTGGCAAAGGTCTTTGACACAATACCCCACTCAGGTATCATCGAAAAACTCATCAGCTTGAATGTAAACCCATACATCACAAGATGGGTTGCAAACTGGCTAAGCGACAGAACCCACAGGGTCAGAGTTGCTGGAGCCATGTCAGACTCAAAGCCTGTCACAAGTGGTGTCCCACAGGGCTCAGTCCTGGGTCCACTCTTGTTCGGCATCTACTTTTCTGAAGTACAAGCAAACACAGGAGGGTTATGGCTGACAAAGTTTGCAGATGACTGCAAACTGGGCGCCATAGTCGAAAACACATCTGACACAGATATCCTCCAGAAGGGCCTCACAGAAACGGATAACTGGTGCCAGAGCCATGGCCTGAAGTTAAACGCCAAAAAATGCATAGTCATACCCTTCGGGAAAAACAAGGTTACCCCTAGCTACCATATAGGTGACCATCCACTGAGCACAGAAAAAGTCATCAGGGATCTGGGGACCCAAGTTGACAGTAGTCTTCGTTTGACACTCATGTTGCTAAAGTAGTTAGGAAAACCTTCTATATCGCCCACCTGATCATGAAGGGATTCACATCTAGATCAAGGGAGGTCATCGTCCCCTGTACTCATCACTCATTAGACCTATGATTGAGTACAATGCCCGTTCGAATGTATCTGACCAGACACCTGATGCAGCTTGAAAGGCCCCAAAAGTTCCTCACCAAAAGGATAAAGGGTCTCAAAAATATGTCTTATGCTGCCCGACTGAAAGAACTCCAGCTTTATTCAGTCTCATACCGCTTGCTCAGAGGTGACCTGTGCCTGACATATAAGGCCATGTCAAACCCAGATTTGATGAATATGCTTCACCTCAAAAAAATCTAGATCCCTCAGAACCACAAGGGCCGAAGACTTAAACCTTGACACGGTTATAAATAGAACGTGCTGGAGGGACAGATTCATCACCCAGAGACTCCCTATGCTGTGGAACAAAATCCCGGTACATGTGAGGCAGAGCACCTCGCTGGCCTTGTTCAAGAGGAATCCTGACCAATGGATGGGAGATCGCAGATATACCCCAGGGATTACTTCAGTGTCACTGCTTGACAGAGGCACAGAAAAATGATAGGCATAGTTTTTATTCAAACTAAAGGGGTGGCGAAAGCCACATAACTATGGGCTAGGCTTATAAATGCCCTTGGGCAGATAGCCTAGTATGAACCTATGAACCTATCTATGGTTATGGTAAGATTTTACACAACTGTTCTATGTCCTTCTATTCATATGTTGCAGTTTTCATAACGAGGGAAAAAAAACAAGGCTCACGCAGAAGAAAGAGTGGAAGGAGGGACAGTAGCACTCTCTACAAACCTGTGAAGAACAGCCCTGACAAGACCTGCTCTGGATCTAGATATACCATCCAACTTGTAATGTTTTGTGAATCTATGGACAGAAGACCAAGTAGCTGCTTCTAAGAGGAAGTATCCAGAGCCTTGAGAACAGCACCTGAAGACACAGCTCTAGTGGAATGAGCCTTAACTGGAGATGCAAGGGTTTTTCAATGAGCCACATAACAAAAAGAAATAGCCTTGGGGATCCAAGAGGAGATTGTCTGCTTAGAAATAGGTCTGCGTAGAGCCCTGGGATGATAGAAAATGAAGAGATGATCACATTTCTTGAAAGACTTGGTTTTAGCCAATTAAAACCAGAGTTGTCTATGCACATCCAAGGTGTGCAAGATCCTCTCTCACTAGAATATTGTGGAGAGGGAATGAAGGTGGGCAGATTAATGGACTGGTTAAGTGACAACTCATTCACCACCTTGGGCATAAAAGAGCGATTAGTGCATAGAGAAACCCTATCCTTGTGAAAAATAGTGAAGGAAGAAGAAGCCATAAGAGCCTGAAGTTCTGAGACCCTTCCGGCTGAAGTGATAGGCAAAAGAAGTACAGTCTTCCAAGTGCAATATTGAAGGGGAAAAGAAACTGCTGTTTCAAAGGGAGGAAATGTAAGTTTTTCTAAAACAAAGTTTAAATCCCAAGGAGGAAGAATTGGTTTCCTTGGTGGTCTGATATGAAGGATGCCTTTCAAGAAAAGTCCGACTTCCTGCCAAAGGAGGGGTCATAGGCAGACAGGCAAAAATGGCTGAGACATGAGCTTTTACCAAAGAGTATGATAATCCAGTCATCAGTAGTTCACACAGATGAGACAAAACCACTGGAATACCCACAGACAATTGTAGGTTTCTGGAAAGACAACAGATGGAAAACTTCTCCCATTTGGATTTTCTGGTCTCCTGCAGAAGTTGGAGCACATCCTCAGAAAATAGGCATCTGAAAGGGATCAAAACCCTATCAACCATAGTGTCATTTGAAGTGCTGACGTTTGTGGATCTATTAGAGATCACTTGTCCTATGTGTGAGTACATCCACCCTGTGAGGTAAACTTGTGATGACTGCCCTTGGCTAAATGCAGAAGGGAGAAGCAATGGTGTCTTGGCCAAGAGTCAGTCACCAGCAAAATTTTTGGTTGGTCCTGTTGAATCTTTTACAGAACTTTTGGAAGGAGGGGGAAGAGGGGAATGGATAGACAAACATTTCTTTCAAAGAGAAGGATAAGGCATCCATCTTCCATGCCTGAGGATTGGGAATTCTGGCACAAAACTTTGGAAGTTGTCTGTTCATAGGGAAAGCAAATAGATCTACTTGAGGAGTACCCCATCAGTGGATAATGTCCAGAAACACATCCCTGTATAACATCCATTCATGGGATTGAGTCACGGGCCTGCTCACTGTGTCTGCCACCACATTCAGACTGGAAGGAATGCAAACTGCCTGAAGGGTTAGTTGATACTGAGTAGCCAACTCCTAAGCCTTGACAGCCAACCTGCACAGGAGATATGACTTGGTCCACCCTGCTTGTTGACATATCAAAGAACTGTGGTGTTGTCTGTGAATCACTTTAAGGAATCTGGTTGAAAGGTTTGCAGGGCAAAAACGAGAGCTCTCATCTCTTATGTTTGTGTGTTCCTTCATTTGGAAAGGAGACCACACATCTTGAACCTTCCAGGAGGCAAAGGTTGTGCCCCATCCCACATCTGATGTGTCCATGAACAACTCCGGAGATGGAAGGGGGATTGTAGGGGAAGCCCTGGATTCAAGGAAACCTGATGAATCCACCACTCTAATTCTTGTTTCAAGCAGGGAAGGAGAGGAATCACAAAATCTAGTGGATGAGCATGTTACATCCAGACTGAACCGAGATACCACTGGAGTTTCCTCAAATGAAGTTTGGCTAGAGGTAACATGGGAATAGTGGATGCCATGAACCCCAGCAGACGGAGGAATTTCCATGGTTATCAGGGACTGGAGTGGAATGATAGCTTGAAAGTAAGCAGTTCAAGAGATGACTTTCTGAGAAGGTAAGAAAGTCAACATCTTGTCTGATTGAATTCTGCATCCTAGGAAGACATGGTCCTGTGAAGGAATGAGAAAGGATTTTTGGAAATTTATGGTGAATCCTAGTCTTTCCAGAAGAGACACTGTGAAATGAAGGTTTTGTAAAAGTTTGTCTGGAGAGTGAGTCTGGAGAAGGAGTTCATCCAGGTAAAGAAAAGTCCGAATACCTCTGAGTCTGCAAAAGGCAATAACAGGAGCTAAGCATTTTGTGAAGCCCTTGGTACTGTAGACAAACCAAAAATCAAGGCAGAAAATTGAAAAGGATATTGCCAGAGACCTCTTCATGAACAAGGATTTGTGTAATGCCCCAAGGACCTTCAGTGACAATGAGCATGGGTTCCCCACTGTGCTCATAGTGGACATCTGCATATCCCCTGACAATGTGCTAGCAGGATCCTTTGCAGCCTCCTCAGCAGAACCTGCAGAAGAACCACTGGCTACCTCTGAACAGGTCGCTAGGTCAACATCGGCCTCGGAAGAAACATCCGGAATTGGAGAAGTAGCAGATACCTCAGGCTTAGATTTCCTAGCCTTCTTAAGAAAGTACAGTTGTGTACCTACCATAAATGTAGATGTCTGAGTGTATTCACGGTTGTAGTCATTACACTACGGTTATCCTGCTGGCAGGCTAACCACAGTCGGCCTGAATTCCAAAGTCTTGGTCCGGCATCGGTTGCTGTCGCCTCTTCCCTGACGTCAGTGCGCCAGGGGTATAAAAGATGCAGCCGAAGCCATTTTCTTTAGTTTTTCTTGCCCCAGATGTCAGGTGCCCCCTGAAGGGTAGGTTAAGAAAGTATGCCAATAGAAGAGCATGCACTAAAATAAAACAAACTTCATCTATAAGCAAATACACCACATAGGTTGTAAAGAATAGAGAAAAACAGATAAGTCCCAGCAAATAAAGGGGGATGGTGGGAGGGTAACCTGGACTGCAACAGTGAATACACTCGAACATCTACAACTGTACTATGTTCATTGTGTTTCACTGTTGCAGTCATTACACTTGGGTTGAATCCCAAAGCTGAGGTTGGGTGGCTGGGCCTAAATAGAATTAGGAGAGGCTATGAGGCCCTGCAGAATTGCAGTGGCGAAGCCTGTTCTGGATTTAGAGTAAAGGGGTAGGTGGTAGTGCTTTGTAAAAGTGTGCACTGAAGTCCAAGTTGCAGCCTCCAAAATGTCCTTAGTTGGTACTCCTCTGAGGAAGGCTGCTGAAGTAGCTGCTGCTCTGGTTGAATGTGGCCTGATGCCCTTAGGCACTGATTTGCCACGTTGAGAATAGCAGAAACGAATGCAGTTGGCTATCCATTTGGAAATAGTCTGCTTTGAGATAGCTTTTCCTTGAGATCCTGCAGCATATGCCACTAAGAGTTGCTCAGACTTTCTGAAAGCTTTAGTTTTGTCCATGTAGAAGCGTAGCTGTCGGTGTATGTCCAAAGAATGTAGAAGTCTCTCCCCTTTATTCTGTGGGTTTGGATAAAAGGTAGGCAAGTGAATTGTTTGATTAAGAGCCACACTGGACACTACCTTAGGCATAAATGTTGGGTTCATCCTCAGAGAAACCCTGTCCAGATGGAAAATTATGAAAGGTTCAACCGCCATTAGTGCCTGTAACTCTGAGACTCTTCTTGCTGAAGTTATTGCTAAGAGCAGAGCTGTTTTCCATGATAAGAATTTTATTTCAGCTGCACTGGCTGGCTCAAAAGGAGGCAGCGTGAGTTTTTCCAAGACAAATTTGAGGTCCCATGCAGGTATTGGTGCTCTTCTTGGGATCTTAAGTTTTTGGCTCCTCTGAGGTACTGCCTTAGTAGTGGATGTGAAAAAATAGGTGGGTCCTTATTGTAATGAGCTGAAATGGCAGAGGCATGTATCTTAATAGATGAAAAGGATAGGCCTTTGTCCAGCATCTCAGTTAGATAATGTAAAATCTGTGGAATATTTGGTACAAGCATGTCAATTCCTTGTGCCTGGTTCCAAGCACAGAATCTCTTCTACTTTTCTGCATATGATTTTTTGGTGCTGGGCCTCCTGGCCTCCAGAATAACATCCATAACTGCTTTGGAGAGAGGTGTGTTCTGAATGGTTACATTATCCGCCATGCAGCCAGATTTAGGGTTCTGAGATGGCTGTGCAATATCCGATTGTTTTGTTGAGTCAGAAAATGAGAAATTTGAGGTAAAGTCCAGGCTGGGCCTTGAGACAAGCTCTTTAGGATTGGGTACCAGTGCTGGCGTGGCCAGTCTGGGGCAATCAGGATCATTTTTGGCTTTTCTTGTCTGACCTTTAGGAGTACCTTGGGGAAGAGAGGTAGTGGAGGAAAGATGTATACTGTAAGGTTTTTCCAGCTGAATGATAGAGCATCCACTTTCCATGCTAGCTTGTGTAAGTCCTTGTAAAAAATCTCTGTAGTTGGCAGTTGTGAGGGGAGGCAAATAGATCTATGTCTGGGCATCCCCATTTGCTTGTTATTATGTTGAAGATTTGTGGATCTAGTTTCCACTCGTGAGGATCCATGAGGTTTCTGCTTAGTTCGTCTGCCAGAGTACTTGTCTTTCCTGGTAGGAATTGTGCTTGCAGGTGCACTTGATAAGTCAATGCTGTGTTCCACAAAATCATGGCTTGTCTGCACAGGGGGTAGGAATGCATGCCTCCCTGCTTGTTTATGTACCACATGACTGTAGTATTGTCCGTCTTTATCAGCAGTTGTCCTGGATGAAGCAGATCCTTGAAAGCTGTCAGGGCATTCTGGACAGCCAGCATTTCTTTTGGATTGATATGAAGATGCATTTGGCTTGTGGGCCATGTGCCCTGAATAAATTTTCCTGCCATGTGGGCCCCCCAGGAATAATCTGATGCATCTGTTGTTATTGTCTGCCTGGCAATGGGTAGAGTGAAAGGCTGTCCCTTGTTGTGGTGACGGGCCTGTGCCCACCATCTAAATTTCTGTTGCAGGCAGGAAATTAGGGTAATTAGTTTTTCCAGGCTGTGGCAATGTTGAGTCCAAACACTTTTTATGCAGTCTTGCATATGGAATTAACAGAATGCAGGATGCCATGAAGCCCAAAGCCTGCAGAATTTTTCTTGCAGATAACTGGGTTTTTGTTGCTAACATTTCGAAGTAAGAAGTCAGTTGCCTTTGTCTGACGTGAAGCCATCTGGGCAGTTGTATTTAAGCTTGCACCCAGGAATATTATCTCTTGAGAGGGTACTAGTTTTGATTTCTTTTCATTTACTGTGTACCCTAGGCAAATTAACAATCTTTTTACAAACGCCAGATGCTTTAGTAGAGTGTCCTTGTTCTCTGCTTGAATAAGGCAGTCATTCAAGTAGGGATATATTTGAATTCCTCTTTGTCTGCAAAAAGCAATTACTGGTGCCAGGCATTTTGTGAAGACCCTGGGCACAGTAGATAAGCCAAAGGGCAGTGCAAAGAATTGGTAGTGCATTGAGCCAGCTATGAATCTGAGGTATCTTCTGCAAGATTGTCTGATTGGGACATGCAGGTATGCCTCTTTGAGGTCCAAAGTTACAAGCCAAGCCTTCTTGGCCAGCATGGGCAGAAGCTGCTGCAGAGTCAACATTTTGAATTTTGGGATGTCCAAAAAAGTGTTTCGAATAGACAGGTCCAGTATTGGTCTCCAGGCTTTGTCCTTTCTGGGTACTAAGAAAAGTCGTGAGTAAAATCCTTGTCCCTGCTCCTGTAGTGGTACTCGCTGAATGGCCCTCATGTCCATGAGGGATGAAGCTTGCTTTTGTGCCTCTGCCCACTGACTGTGTGGCAGGTCTGGCATGCCGTTTGCCTTTGGCAGGGTGTGAAAGTGGAACCTGTAACCCTGAGACACTATATTCAAGACCCATTTGTCCTGGGGGATCATGTGCCAGTTTTGTGAAAAACATGCTAGTTTTCCCCCTAAGAGGGCCTCCAAAAAATAAGTGCTTGGTACTGGTAGAGGAAAGTCATTGGGACTGTTTCCTATAAGATTGCGATTTGTCTTCTCCGCTTTTGGAGGTAGAAGCACCCCATTGTTTAGGCCTGTATGAGCCTTGGGGCTAGGATCTGCCTCTAGGGCGTCTGTATCCGCCTCTTTGTGGCCTGACACTGGAAAGGACCAATTTTTTGAAGGCCAGTTCCTGCTAACTCTGGGTGGCTGTACCTGTAAGAAATCCTTAACAGTCTGCATAGATTTCGCTTTATCCTCCATTTTCTTCAACACCTCTTCTGCCTTAACACCAAACAAAATATCATGCTATAATGAAGCATCTAATAATTTTGCTTTAACATGATCAGGCAGATTCTGTTCCTTTAACCAAGCATGCCTCCTAATCACAAAACCCGTTACAGTGGCCCTACAAGAGGCCTCCAAAGAATCAAAATCACATTGCAAAGTATGTTTTCCCACTTGTTCAGCTGCATGCAATAAATCCTGCATCTCCTTGTTTTCTGGACATTCAGAGCTAGCCAACATTTTCTGTCTTAACAGTGACATTAAGTATTGCTGATATTTAAGCATATGAAATTGACAATTTAAAGCCCTTACAGCCAAAGTAGCAGAAGTGTAAACTTTTATCCCCCATCTATCCAGTGCCCTTGAATCTCTATCAGAGGGAACAGGGTTTTTAGCAGTGGAAGCCTCGACTCCCTTAGGACCCTGAGATATGGTTTCTGGGTCAGCATCAGGGTTTTTGTATAGAAATCTATGGGAGTTTCGGACCCTGTAGTATCTGTCTGGCTTAACAGGTTCAGGGGGTATAGAGTCTGGAGATAGGCCAGACTCTGAAAAAGCATCATCTACAATGTCCAAAACAGGGGGAATAGCAAGGGGCCTGTGCTGAGGAAGTAACAGAAAATCTCTTGAGCCTTTTCTTAGATTCTGAATAATCCTGGCTCTCCCAATAAAAGTGCTCCCTCACAGTATGCAGGGTTTCCCCAAAGGAGTAATCTTCAGGAGGAGAAGTTGAAGGAACAGATTCTTCAGCATCAGAGTCCTCATAGGGAGGAAGGGAATATTCCTGATCAGAGAAGGAATCTGAGGAAATGGAAACCTGATCTGAAGATTCATATTCTTTCTCTTGCCTAGGCCTCTTATCAGGAGGGGGATGGAAGCCCCTGATCAAAGTAATAAGGTCTTCGGCTATTTTGAGCATCTGTTTTTTAGGCATGGGAGTGTGTCCTGGAGAATGCTGTACTTGTTTCTTTGTCTTTAGAGTTGCTTTAGTCTTTGGCTTTGAAGCTGAAGATGGCTTTACATATAACTGTGTAGGTCTGAAAACACCCTCAGAAGCCGATGCCTGCACAGCGGCTTCAGACCCATCTGAGGGCATAGTTTCTGAGGATCCAATACCTTGAGCTTCCAGAGGCCCAGTCGGCTCCACGAGGGAGTCGGAAGCGGCCTGTGGCTCTGAGATAGCAGGTGTCAGGCGCTTCGAAAGCACCGACGACTAGCTTAGCGGAAACCTCATCGTCGGTTTTCGACCTCAGATGCCTGTCCTTGTCTTTATCCTTGCGTTTTTTATGTATAATTGAATCTTCGGCCGAAGTAATGAAAGGCAAAATCGTGCAGATGCTTAATAATGCGTCGGTTAAATCTAGCACAAAACTGACAACAAGCAACGTCATGGTCAGGGCCTAGGCAAGGAATACAGTAAGAGTGAAAATCCTTATGAGGTATTTGCTTCCCACAAGAAATACAATTGTTAACTTTTTCTGACATCGGTCTGTTGCAAGAAAAAAGTTTCTCCAACGGGGTACTTAGCTTTAATGAAGACTTTGGCTCTGAAATTTGAATTCGAAAATCTCAGGAGTCAGCCGACCGGCACTTGCAAACTGCTTTTGCTTCAGGCTCCGTGTGGCAATAAAGACTGAAGAAAATGGCGTCGGCTGCATCTTTTATACCCCTGGCGCACTGACATCAGGGAAGAGGCAACAGCAACCAACGCCGGACCAAGACTTTGGAATTCAGGCCGACTGCGGGTAGCCTGCCAGCAGGATAACCCTAATGTAATGACTGCAACAGTGAAACACGATGAACATCAGGCTCTCCTGAAGAGTCCGATGCACTTTCCAAGGCCTCACATGCTAAATGCATAAGGCATTGGTTCTCTAAATATAAATTAAGAGAAGCAAGATGACAGTGCAGGGTCTTTGGGACAAAGACCTTGCAAATAGCACAGGCGGTATGGTTGTGGTTAGGGCCTAGGCAAAAAAGGCACAGGCCGTGGGAATCCTTATGTGGAATTTGCCTTCCACACTGACACTTGCCCTTCCTAGATGACATGTAACCTTAGCAAACAACAGTAGCACAAACAATTATGAAGAACCCCAATGGGGCACTTATCGGACTCAGAATCCACAACTTCGCTGTCCAGCAAACAACCAGAGAAGACGTTCAGACTGACGGCAGAAAAGCTGAGGATAGTATGTGCCGATGTCTGTTATATACTTGATGTCACTTTACGACAGACGTTGGACAGGGTCCCGTGTGTGATTTCACATGCACCTAACAGTACATTTAGACTTTTGTATATTGGCTGGACATTCGGGTCAGCCTATGGTAGAGTCCCTCATGTTATGAATACTGCAACATATGAATAGAAGGACATCCATCATTTACTCAGCATCCAAGCCCAATACCATGCGTCAAACAGCAAAAACAGAATTACAAAATCTGCCACCTTATTTAAATTATGTGAACTGTCAGCTTTCTACTTTAAAGGCATTACCTCAAAACAGGTGTTAGAAGCATTATAAAATAGACACTGTTCGGGCAACATATCTACAAACCACTATGACATACAGAACTTAACACTTACAAAGTGCACCAGTCTTTACTCATAGAAACACACTTACCATTTCCATAATTCCCAAAAGTAATAACCACTCATTTATCTCGGATTACAGACTAACAATGGAAAACTTACTCTATAATCAATTGATGGAATACATTTCTAAACATGATCTACTATCCTGACAAACGTGGATTTTAAACATTCAAGCAGCTCTATTTACACTGATCAATGATACCTTTGAAACAGTATAAAAAACGTATAGTCTTTCTTATTGCCCTAAAGGGTGATTTGGAATCTGCCAACTGTAAGCTATTATTCATCTCACTTACATACTTTGGTATTTGTGACAATGCCCTAGAATGGTTCTCTGCTTACGCACATAAGAGGACATTCACAGTTAAGCATGGCCCAGACACTTCAGAAAATGAAACCATCTTGGCTTGGATACCACAGAGGTCAATACTAGTCCTCTTCATTTTCTTTATTTCCATCAATAATTTAACATTTGACATTCCTAGTCTAAAATATACATTTTATGTGCATGATATTATCGTATTTCGCTCCAACAATTTTATTTCGAAACAGAAAAGATCAGATGCAACAGGATTTCAGTTTAGCATGGGACTGGCTTAGTGAAATGTGGCTAATTAACTGAAGAAAAAAAATACTATTGTATTTGCTACCACACAGAAAACTAATACAAGCACTAAATTAAACATTATTGATCTACATGAAACACCTTTGCCAATATAACAAAACAGATGTCTAAGGAAAACAATTGATCAAAATCTAAGTTTCTTTATAAAAATAAGGGAGCAAACTACACAGGAAAAATATGGGAATTATGAAAACAATATATGCAGAGCAGGAGCAAGGTTTAAGTGGCAGGATTTGAATGAGCCATATAATGCATAACTGACAATGACTGGATAAGATTACAAGTGATGTATAATGTTTGCAGCTACAGTTGTTTCAATGGTGTCTGTGATGTACACCGTTTGCAACTAAAGTGGTGTCATGTTGTCTGCTTTTCATTTGTATAAATTTAAGATTGCCTATGTCACGTGAAAATTTAATAAAGATGTTGCAAGTTTCATAAATGTAGCATTCAACCAATTAAGTCTAGCACACAAATACTCGGACTAAGTATCAAAAACAGCTCTTGCATTACTAATGATAATGTCCAGGATTGAGTACTGTCTACCTTTATTTGCACTGATTTCTGCAAAGAGCACCTAAGGCATTCAGGTGACTGTAAATAAAATATGAGAATTCATACTCCCTAGATAGTCCAAGAGAATGTCAAAATTATTCACTGAAAAAAGTCAGTTAGTTACCACTAACTTCCATGGAGACTTTGTTGCTAAAGGGCCTTACTTAAAACGTGCCAAATTGTTCCTAGCCCTAACCACTAGCAGCCAAACTCCAGCAAGAAGAATCTACTTATCCCCTTTGCTCATCTTCAGGAGATGTAACCTCTCTGGCAAGGCCCCAGGTCACTAAAGAGTGTTCTTACAGCTTTGAATTCACTACCCCAAAATATGAGAAAATTCATGAAATTTGGTAGATTCAAAAAGAAATCTAATAAAGTTTCTTAAAACAATACAAGTATTTTTGTTTTGACAATGGATAAAAAACAAACATACTGCAGCATGAATAAACTGGTACATTATAATTCTGAATTGTTGTACATATGTTTTTATTTCTACAGAGCACTTTCTCTCCTTTTATTTTTAAGCAGGACTTCCCTTACTACATTATCATGCATTACTTTTTCAAAGTATTGCCACGCACTGTTTGCATAAGTTTTTGTACTTGTTACCACAAAAGGAGAATGTGTCAAAACACAAAACCTAAACCACAATAGAAATAAATGGCACTGAGAGTCCAAAGAACTGTAATAAACAATAAAAACAGCCACACAATGAAGCTCGAAGGAGGTTCAGCTTCCTTTGGGCTTCATTGTGTGGCCGTTTTTATTGTTTATTACAGTTCTTTGGACTCTCAGTGTCATTTCTTTCTATCGTGGTTCAGTTTTTGTACTTGTTACTTCTTATTGCATAATCAATTATTGCAAAGATACTAAATAAGCAATAATCCATCAATTATTGCATAGCTATTACAATAAGAATAATCCACAACTGGGTTTGGGTATATCAGGATTTACCCACAGGTGCTGTGGTTTGATCAAGAAGGTGAATGACATTATTTAAGAAAGAAATTGCTTAACTTTCTTAAATAAAGTCTTTGTGTAATGGTACTTCAGTCTTCTTCTGCATTGTTTTCTGTAAACTGATGTACTGTGCATGCGTATGGGATTTGTATTCACACATTTGTACAGTACATCAGTACAGTGCAGGAGAAACAACGGACAAAAGAGAATTGCCATTGCTTTTTTTTCCCAGTGTTTAATAGGAACAGTGCATAAATACAAGGAAAATCAGGTCACCTTTCTGTTTCTTTAGTTTTGCAGAACATACTTGATTTTTGTCCCAGGGACTGCAGTGGTGGTGCTGCGGTAGTGTTGTCGCCTCACAATAAGACGCTGTTCGGTTTCGATTCTCAGCTAGAGCGCCTTCTGTATGGAGACATGCATGAATGGGCGTACCTTCGTTGAAGGTTGTGAGTCAGAGCTGGCAACTCGGTATGTAAAAATCTACTGCCAATCATTAGCGGACCGGAGTTCTGCTGTAGCGACCCCTAACCGGGAAAAGCCAAAAGACACAAACAAACTAGATTTTTGTCCCAGCATATACCCACAGAAAGTATGGCTGCTTAATGTTACTTCAGTGTCTGGACTTATTCTCTTGGTATATGTTTGATTTATAATGGGCATGCTGGTTGGGTTGTCCAATCTGCAAGCATGTTTTGGAACACTAATGACCTTTTATTGTATAATTTATGTAATTCAATGTTTAAACAAAGCTGTAACTGTAAATACATTCTGGATCATGGCTGAAAAAGCACCAGCTCACCTACCTAGTCCACAAAATGAATGAACAAATGAAGGAAATTTCTGTGCAGTGGCCAAACCAATAGGCCCACACATGCACAGGGGCATCTAAAGACCCTTCTGTCTTGGGTAAAGCCAGTATACATGTAGGTAAGATGGGATTAATCCAGAGTCATTCTTCATCTATCTTTACAATACGAAATCCATGCCAATGATGACCAAAAGAGATGTCCAACAAAAAAAGAGAAGGATATCTGAAAAGACAGACTAAGGAAAAACAGGTGAGAGGTATACAGCAAGGTGTTACAAAGTAATCAGACTATAGGGACTATAATGAAATCAATCACAGGTTCATATGTTTATACCAGGTTAATGATCACCAGGTCTTTAGAAACCTAACAGTGGAACCCACCACAGTTTTGTCCAGGGTCCCTTGGATGCCTATATGGAGGAATATGTTAGTAAGGAGGTAGCCAAGGCTTATGAGGAGTATATTAGTTGGGAATTAATTTACTTACTGTCAACCTCTGTCCATCAGAGACATGGGAACCAGACCATGGGTGAAGTTGCAATTTCCCATCCAATATTCAAGGGTTTTTTTTTGGCTGGGGTCAGGGATGAACTCTGCTTCATGTGGACGAACAGCTTATTTCATAGAGACAATATCCTTTGAGACACATATCTTTCTCTCCAACATGTTCTATTTATGTCCCAGGCAAAGTTTGTGTCTTTAGATCCACTGTTTCTGGTGCTTTTGTTTTGCAGATGTCCAAAAGATCCATCACAGCTGGATATAAGGATAACTTGTATGTCAGGCATAGATCATCTGTCAGTAACCTATAGAAGACACTACAGATATAGGGCCTTAAGGTGATCTGTGTAGGACTGGATATTCAGGTCTATATCATGAGATCGACAGGTGAAAATGTCGAATCTCAGTTGTTCGACACCAAAATGTCAAACTCCAAGTTTCCCGAACGGCCAAAACACCAATTTCTTTCCAATGGAAAGAAATCGGTTGGCCATTCTGTGACACCTGCCCTTTCCCTGACTGTAGTGCAGTCTCAGAGTTAGAATATTTAGTTAAGGGGGTGTGTGGGGGGCACAGCCCCCCCACGTTGGGGAGTGTTTTAGTGTGGCGTTGGTGTTTGGCAAACAGATTTCTTTCCATTGGAAAGAAATAGGTGTTTTGGCCGTTTGGGAAATTTGGAGTTCAACATTTTGGTGTTGAACAAGTAAGATTTGGCATTTTCACCTGTCGATCTCATGATATAGGCCCGGATAGTCTTACCCTGACTGGAACATTTGAGGATTTTCCAACTGTTGCAAGTACCTAGTTAGGTACATGCCAAAGAGGGGGAGACATTTTACTCAATGATGGGTTTGATAAGAGCTGAGTAGAGGTACTATAACTTCCTTTGACCTGGAAACAAAACCCTTCCTTATGAACTGGGCAGCATAGAATGATTTTCTTACCATCTTGGCTACATGTTGGTCACAGGTTAGATTACTGTCTGCATATGTTCCTAGATCTTTAACTACTGGGTCAGCTCTTAAGAGCGTTTTATTGATGAAATAATTACATTGGATGGATAATTTCCCAAAGGGCACTATAATGCATTTCTCTGCTTTGGGTTTTAAGCAATGGCTTTGGCACCAGTCATTTGTTTTTGTCAGACTCTCTTGTAGGATGTCAGCAACATAGGGGGTTTATGATAGCTCACAAATTTACAGCCATCTGTGAAGTTGGTGAGCTAGAGACCTTTGACATTAGCCTCAGTTTCCATGAATTAGATGCCAAACAGGAGCAGGCCCAACACGGAGCCCTGGGGTACTCTACTGGTGACCAATTTCCTGGTAGACGTGATCCCACCAATCCTGATTTCTTGGGGCTTGTCTGTGAGTCAGCCAGCAATCCTGTGAGTTAAGTATGGATTTATGCCTAGTTCTGAGAAGTTTGTCAATAATACTCAAGTGGGGTACTGTATCAAATGTCTTGGCCAGGTAAAGGTAGGCAGTATGTACTGTTCTCCTCTCAGCCATAGCCTTGTTGACCCACTGAAAGAGGTCTACCAGGTTGAACAGGGCAAGCCAAGCAGTCCTTCTGTGTCATATTCCTTACGTTCTAATTAGAAGGATGCAGAAGAAGATATAGAAGTACACTCTTGTTCTGCTGTGAAGGCCAGTATGCAGTGGGACATTGGTAATATCCTTCTTCTATACTAGGAGAGATTAGTGTGCATCTGGAATCCATTCCTAAACTGTTCATACCTACGTTACTTTCCCTATACCAGACCTGTTACATTTAGTTACACTGAAACTGTTCCTCTTAATTCTGGGGAAAATTTAATACAATTTAAACAGAATACAAAAGACAAATTAACTATGAAGTAAGTAATCAGTACCTATAAAAGTATTGATAGAGTTTTCAGTATCGAGGGTTAAAAAATTACTAGAGGAGAAAAGTGGCAGTAGTGCTACAATACAGAGAAGACTTATAAAAACAACATTTTTAGAAACAAAGAATGCAATGGTAGAAAAGGACTGCTTAGCTTACCTAGTTGGACATTTATTCTAAAGTCTGAATAAAGGCCATTGTAAGTCATCTCTGTGTATTGTTTCCTTATGCATACCTCCTGTATTATCTCTGCATAAACATACAACACATACTAACACGCATTATGTATGCATATATAAAATGCTATGAATTGCCTTTCTTCTCACTTGCCATTACTAACTGACACAGCTTTTTATTTTAAAATAATAAGTAAAACATTGTAAACACATACAGTGCCATGAGAACTAAGAATGTTGCAAGACCTGGATTGCAACAGAAAATGGTCTAGCCCCATTACCAGTTAATAAAATGAATAAACAAAAAGTTTTATGCATGCCCTATGCCACCTCAAAGTGAGACACTAATATCTAAACTACCTTTTGTTGGTGACAGCCCTGGATAAACACACATGGATTAGACTGACCTCTCCTTGCTCTGCTAGGGTGGACTATACTGTTTCTTACCTTCTCTGGCAACTCAAATTTTGCTAATCTTAGTCATCCCCTTGTGTAGAAAGATGTAGAAAGCTACACCTCCTTATACTTCTTGTTCCTGATTACAGTCACAATGTAACCCTCTATATCCATTAATCTTACTTTTGAAACTGTTGTACATTTTAGACCCATATGCTTAATTTAGAATAGGGAGCTACTGTTAGACAAAACTATTTACAAATATGATTATGTAGCTGTAATTTCAAAAGATAACGATACAAAATATATGTACTGCTGTATGTTTGACTGCAGCCCTCAAAACATAAATGTGGCAGACTCCATAAGGCTGTTAGTGTTGCCAGAGTGGAAATTCCAACTGGTAAGGTTGTACTCGCTGTAAAAGAACATGGTGCACACAGAATGGCTCACTTTAATCTAACAACAGACACTGAGAAAGGTGTGTGTAAGGAAAGACTCAATATTTAGTATATTTGAACAGTGCCACCTATATTTTTTTAATTAACTTATTCAATCCAATGGAGCTTAGGAAGTCTGCACACTAACTTCCAATGGGCAGAACCTAAACCTTTTGACAGAATCATATTATGTCCTCCACATTTCAAATGTTCTTCTCTCTGGAACCATATATATTATGAAAGAAGTATAAATGGCAAACTCTTCAGCACAAACTATTTTATAGTGGTAGTATTCTTTAGGTTCTAGGTCTTAAACCAAATTTAAGAGTCACAGTAAACACAGTAACTATTATGTTTGTCATATTTTGTAAACAACTTACAGCATCTCAGCAACCACTCAAGTTACACACATACTGTCAGCAGCATTTTATTCATCAAGCTGAGAAGTTTCATATGAGGCTAAGGAGTTCTGTCCATTACTTAGTTGTTAAAGCTATTTAGAAAAATGTGAAAATGATATCTTATATAAATTAATTTCATAAAAACAGTTGATATCTATTTACCTGCACTAGACAGAGGTTAAATGTTAATGCAGGTGAGTTTGCCATTATGTAAGCTTTAAGATGAAATCTTTTAAACCTTGCACATAGCATGGTTTTTAAATTATTGATGCAAATGTTAACAAGCTATATTTAATGCCTAAAGGTGTCAGTAGGAGTTAACTGCAGATGCATCTGGGAGGTGTCACTCGGATGCAATGAGTTAAGGAGACCACTCTTTTATGCTGCAGCAGCACTTTATAGAAGGCCAGTCATGTATTTGCTTGCTTGTTAATTTATTTAACATTTGTTGACCACATAGGTGGAATGGCCCCAAAATTCTTTTCAGGCACTGTATAACCTAAGTCTAAAGGTAGACAACAATTAGGTAGTGATGATACCATGATGATCCTTCAAGGAATTTGAGTTCTAAGTGATGCAGAAGACAGTGAATACTTCAAACATCACCACATGACTGCTTTTTTAGCAAACAACATTATTTTGTGCTACAGAGACCCACGAGGTTATGATTATTCAATGTAAATGTGCAAAGATTCTGTTTCAAAAGATCCAAATAGGGAATAAAATAGTCTTTTCAGAGAAAAGCTTCAGAAAAATGAAGCATTGGTTGCATTTTATTCATGGTATCTACTGAACTCAGAGTAGAAGCCCTGCACATGTAAGTTAAAAAGAAAGCCAACGTGTTATTTTGTTAAGTGGTCATCTGTAAGTTACTAAAAGAAAGTCAGTGTTTTCTTTTGAAGCATGGCCATTCTTTCTTATTCCAGTGTCTTCAGTCCAGTATATCAGTTCACTAGACATAAGATTCACAGTCACCCTGACATATAGCTGCAGTATACGGTACATCTTTCTGCTGGCAAAAATGTTTATAGGTTTGTACTAGGCTAATGAGCACAAAGCCCTTTTTAAGCTTAGCCATCTATCCCAAATGTATTCAACAAGTTTGGTGCTCTAGAGGTTATTTTTGGAGGTATGTGTAAGCTAGGGAATGCATGGTCAAATATTTACAGATTGCCACCTATGTCTCTAGTGGAGAGAGACAAACTAGGGGTGAATTTCCGATCTCCTATCCACTGGTCCAGGTTATGCATGACTAGGGTCAGGAAGAACTCTGCTTCACGTGGATGGGAAACCTGTTCCAGAGAAGAGGTATTTTCAGAGACATATACCTTCCCCTCCAACATGTCTTATTTATGTCACAAGCAAGATTTAAGTCCCTGGACTGTGTAACTGTCATGCCATTTGTTTTGTGGATATGCAGGAGGTCCATCAGAGCAGGATCTTGGGATGCCTTGTATGCCAAACATAGATCACCCCTCAACAGTCTGTAGAAGATGGGGTATAGGTATAGGACTTTGAGGCAATCTGCACAGGACATGTTTACATTCTGTTTGTGAGGAACCTCTGTGGCCATTCCAGTTGTTGCATGTGCCTGGTCAGGTACATATTGAAGGGGCACTGCACTAAATGAGGAGTCTGATGAGGGATGAGTACAGTGGAATGATGACTTCTTTGGACCTAGATGCAAGGTTCTTACTTATAACTGAGCAACACAGAATGAGTTTCTTACTACCTTAGACACATGTTGGTCAAAAGCCAGGTTACTGTCTACATACATGACCAAAGCCCTGACTACTGGGTCTACTCTTAGGGGTATATTCCAATGAGGTAGTTTCCTGGGGTAGCCAACTTTCCAAAGGGTAACATTATGCATTTCTTGACACTGACTTTTACACAGTATCTGTTAGCATAGGTTATTTACCTTTATTATCCCTTCTTGGAGGATCCGAATGTCTGGGGGGGAATCTATAACTGCTCCCAGTTTTCAGTCATCTGAAAACTTGATCAGCCAAAGGCCTTTGATGTTGAACTTGACTTTCAAGAAGTAGTTGCCAAAAAGATGACCCAGCGCAAAAAGGAAAGGACCCAGCAATGAGTCCTGAATGACTCCTCTAATGATCGGCCTCTTTGTGGAGATGGACTCCTCATCTTAATTTCTGGAGTCATACTTGACAGCCAGCTGGCAATCTAGTGAGTAACATATGGGTTTATGCCATATTTTTAAATTGTTTACAATGCCAAAGTAGAATATTGTATCAAATGTCTTGGCCAGATCAAGGTAGGCAGTATGCACCATTTGGTTCTCATCCATTGCCTTGGTGACCTTCTCGAAGAAGTCTACTAGAGTGAGTAGGCAGACTCTTCCCTTGACAAAACTGAATTAGCATGGATCCGTCTGGAGGTTTCCAATGTCATTACTAATCATGTCCATGATAATTCTTTCCAGGGCTTTGCCGATCAGACTAGTCAGACTAATGGGTCTTAAATTTCTGGGGTCTGTAGAAGGCCTGCTCTCATGCAGAGGGATGACTGCTGCAGTGCTCCATTTGCATGGCATGAAGCCTGACTGGTGGCTATGATTAAATTGTAACTCCAGTGGTCCTTCTAGGTCATGTTTCATGCTATTTAGGAAGCATCCTGGGATATTATCAGGTCCCATCGATGTGGTGATCATGGCCTTGGAGACTCCATTAGGGCCTGTTCCCTAGTGATGGTTGGGGAGGTTTGTGGTAGATGGTTCTTCCTGAGGCTTGATGGGGGGCATTGGAGCTGAATTTGTCAGCCAGCAAATTTGCTATATTTTCTGGCTCCACTCAATTAACTCTGCACATTGGTGGGTAAAACCTTTCAGGTTATGAGTTTGTCCCTGGCCTGAAAGGCTATTTTTGCTTCAAAACTGGATTTGCCATCTGAGTTGGTTGCATAGATTGATAAGACCTTTTATCCTGCTGGGCATTGTATTTCTTGACTTTTGCGTAGACTTTCTTCCTTATGTTGTACAGCCTATTGATGTTTAGATTCAAGCAGGATGGCTTGTTTTTTTTTTTTTTAGTTTGTTCTGAGCTCATTTCTGCTAGGCACAGTTGTCTCTATGTATTTATTAACATGACTGCATACAGTACCTGTGAACAATTCTGTATAGGTAACTTTGCTGTCAGGGTTCAGGGAGGTTCAAAATGTTGTCAGGTTGCCACTAACAGGAAGTTTGCCTTAGAATAGTCTCAAAATACTTTTGCTTTTATTTAAAAGGAGACAGCTTTATGGTTCAACCTTACCAGAGAAGACATTATACTGGGTGGGGGGGGGGGGGGGGCAGGGGATACAGCATTCTCCCATGTAAGTGAGGACCAGGTCCGGTATGTTTGCTTCCCTATTGCACGTGTGGACTATTTGGTCTGAGGTTTTTACAAAATCGGGAATCACTGGACCTGCAGGTTCAGGGTCAAGTATGATCCCCAGTTTATATAGTGGGGTAGTTAAAGTCATCCATGAATTAGGTTGAATGGCGAGTGCCCCCAGTAAGTTTAAGTACGAGATACAGGTTTCCTAGGTCATAGAAGAGGACCTATAGCCAACAAGAATATGGTATGGAACTTTTCCTAGGTGGCTTTAAATCATGTCTCAATAACTGCACATATGTCTGCATTCGCCAGGGAGAGGAGAGCTTGGAGGGAGTGGAGTTTCTTGTTTAAGTGCTACTGCTAAATGCCAGGAATCTAGATTCACCTGGGTCAGTACTGCTATGCTGGAAGGTTCGTCAGTTTTGGTATTGCCTAAAAAGGGCACTATGGGAGAGGACAATGTTTTGGCCAATATTCGAAAGCCCAGAGGGGACAGGTGCAGACCATCCTTATCAAAGCAACATGGTCTGTAGGCCACTTCTTCCCACTCTGACAAATATTGCATCCCCTTGGAATGACATGAGAAGCTAAGCCAATTCTAGTACCTCATTTTCTGCTCATATTATGGCAAAATTCTTGATGAAGGTAGAACTCTGCTCAGAGCTAGGCTCATAAAAAGCTGTGACACAGTCTGAGAGCTTTATAATGTCTCCCTTCATATATACTATTATATTATATACATTATACTAAATGTTCAATGTGTATTATTATCAGAGTTTTTCCCCCCGGGCCTCCGCTGAAAATGGACATGTATCCAGTTGGACTATCCCGGTCAACAAATGTAAAATAAATAAAATAAAATAAATAAATAAATAAATATGTAGTCCAGTAAAATATGTCTTGGGTCATTTACACCCACACAGACAATAACAGAGTCATACTGGCTCCTATGGTCCAAAGACCTGAGATCGTGAGTGATCTGATGGATCCTGACCTATGGCAGACAACAGACTGTGACTCCCTCTTTATTCAGCCAGGTGAGTGGGACATCTGTGTGTCTCACAATGGAGCCTCCTATGACTACAGTACTGAACTGTGTAGTGGTTTCCTTTATGGACTTTGAAGCTGAGCCTCAAAGCAGTGGGCTGTATGTGTTGTGATGGGTGTTTTGCTGGAGTGATTTGGGGGATGCTGAGGATATCTGTTTTAAGTCAAAGGTCTGGAAGGTCTTTGGAGTTTAAGACTATTACCTTCAAGAGCCTCAGAATATGTAGGTCTGTGTGTCTGATCCATAGTGTGTGTGGTGGTATAGTGTGTGCATTTCTGAAAACTTGGTTGGTATTATCTATGCTTGTATATGAGAGCTTTGCCTCCAATGACACTGTGTAAATACATCTCTCACATACCTTATCCATTTTGAGAATAAGCTGACTGTCATTAAACAGAAGGCTAAATTATGCTAAACTGACGCAAGATGTTGATACCCACCAAGCTGGGGAAAGCAGGAAAGTTCATGTCCATGGTTTTTGTCCACTATCTGGGTAGTCAGTAAGTTGCTTAAACTGTGAAGAACAATAATGAGTATCTACTCCTAAGTACATGGGACACTGCTTATATTTGCACAAACTAGTTTCTCTTTACACAACCAAGGGTAGTCTTGTTGGGCCAAAAGTGCAGGAATGCAACAATTAAGTACCAGCAACAAATACAAAGTAGCAAATTACACAATAACACCACCTAGAATAACACCACCTAGAATACTTATTTGTTTCATTTATTTATTTTACATTTGTTAACTGGCAAAGTCCGACTAGATACAGGTCCATTTTCAGTGGAGGCCTGGGGAGAAAAGCTCCAAATGTACAAAAACAAGTGTAAATACAGTGAAATTATTACAGTGAGTTATCAAAAAACTGAGATTTATTTAATGATATGCACACATAGGTGCATGTTTTTCTCACATACAAACAGCAAAGGTTGGAAGCAAGTAGCTGAGAAAGAAATAGTTAAAGATTTCATCTGAAAAAGGAAAACACATATTACGGTGGTTATCATACATGGTGTAGCATTAACTTTAAATCTTTCCAGTAGGTTGGTGATGCACATAATTTTAAACAGTTAGAGAGCCAAGAGTTTTATTTTTGTAATGAGGTTCTCATTTATGAATTATGTTTGAGTGGGGGTTAGTCAGGGTTTGTACAGGGACAAAGCCACTGCATTTTTAGGTATTTCCCAAGGGATTTTTTGAATTGGGATAAGGAGGGGTCAGTGGTGAGTTCAACAGGAAGTAGGTTCCAATTTTTACTGGCAGAGGTGGAGAATAGTAACTCACCAGCTGAACTGTTTGCACTAGCAATTTTTTGGAAGAGCGAAGGGATTTTAGGTTACTGCAGGGGGTAATAATAGTTTTCAGTATGGGTGCACTGTCTGGTTGGTAGAGGATTTTGTGAACAACTATTAGTTGGTTATACTGCAGTTGACAGGGTAGTTCAAGCCAGTTTAACGATTGAATGTTAAGGCAGTAATGGGTTCTATAAGCTGATCCTGTGGCAAATCTGGCAATGTTATTGTAGCACCTAGTAAATTTACTGAGGTTTGATTTGCTTAGGCTTACGAAGATGGGTGAGGCATAAAGAAGGGTCGATAGCAGATGTGTACGGGCAATACCAGTTCTAGCAGGAATGGTTTAATCCTGTATAAAAAGCCTAATTTTTTTATTAACTGTTTTAATATTTTGTCTCTGTGAGCATCAAACTTCAGGTTGTTGTCGATGATCACTCCCAGTAGTTTAGTACTAGGTTCTGGGGAAATTATGGTACCATTGTTAGATATTATGGTGAGAGGTGGTGAGGGGACCTTGCGAGTGGGGGAGAAGAGTAATATTTTGGTTTTATTTGGGTTTAATAGTAGTTGGCAACCAGTGAGCCAGTTCTCTACTTTGTTGAATGTGATTTGGGTCAAGGATTGTAAATCTGTGGAGGAGGTGGCAGAGCAGATTAGGGTTGAGTCATCTGCATACTGAATACAAGTTGCATCAGGGATGACTTTGTACAGGTCATTAATGAATATGGAGAATAGGAGGGGACCTAATATAGATCCCTGTAGGACTCCAAGGGTGACTGGTAAAAGGGACGATAGGTTATTCTTCCATAGCACAGCTTGTGGTTTGTCACTTAGATAAGAATGAAACCAGGTAATTGCTAGGTTATCCATGTAGAATGATTTTAATGCATTTAAAGAGTAGCTGGTGATTTACCATATCAAATGCCTTGGATAGGTCAATGAAGAGGGCTGAGGAGAGCTTGTTGTCATTATGGTTTTGATTTATTGTATGGGAGAAGCACTGAGGTTGTACTATGGAAAGGTCTAAATCCATGCTGGGAGGGGGGAACAGGAGATTGTTTCGATTCAGATAGGCAAGAAATTGCTTGTAGATACATTTTTCCATTATTTTAGCCAAGGGAGACAGTGAAGAGGAACAATGTGGGAGATTTTCCAGATGTGGGGGGTACAGGCTTCGTGATAGTTCTATTGATTAAAATTGATATGGGGTATGCTAATTCATTAGTGGCTTTTTGGAGATATTCTGCAGGTAGGATGGTGGGTTTCAGTTTTTTAAGTAGGGACTTAATAAAAGATGTTGGTAATGGATCAAGCTTAAAGGGGATCTTATTATCAGGTGTGGGGTTGGTGATACTTGGGGTATAAGGAGATAGCTTACTGGCTAGGGATTACATGGTTTCTGTAAAGAAAGTGTTAAAGGTGCTAGCGACAATTTTAGGAGGTTGTTGGAGGGTAGTTAAGGGGGTAGGGGTAGTTGATTGGCCTGGGTGGAAAAGTTTGTTTATGCCTCACCAGAATTTTTGTGGTTGATTTTGGTGCTTTTGTTGCAGATTACAGTAGTAATTATTTTTGTCTAGCATAACAGACTTCTTTGCATCATTTCTCAGCTGTTTATACATAAGGTGGTCTTTTGGGGACTTAGTGGTTCTCCAGGAGGTCCATGCTTTGTTTCTGCTAATAATTTTTGCCTTGTATCATTGGACAGCCATGGTGCTACTTTGTTATTGGTTATGATAGTGCGTGGGGGAGCATGGTTATCCAGGATAGCAAGAAATATAGAGTTAAAAGTATGACACTGGTTCATGTAGTGGAAGTAGCCATAGGTTGGACTGGTCACATGTGTTAAGTTCATTCTGAAATTTAGTCTGAATAAAGTTCTTACAACATCTAATGGTTTTAATGGAAGATTGTTGAGGGATGTAATTTCTTTTTCTGATTATATAGGTCAGGAAATGATCACTAAAGTCCTCAGGTAGGGTGCCTGTTTTATATATCTGGGGTAGGTTGTTTATTAATATCCAGCCTATGATACTTTCCTTTTTGTTAGGCTTATTGATTCTGGTTGGGGAACACATCATCTGGGAGAAGCCATGCAAATTTATATGGGTGGAGGGGAAGTCTGAACAGCAAGTATTCCAGTCGATATTAACATCCCCGAGAATAATAGTTTCCTGGGGGCAGTTAGTGGAGAGCCATTGAAGGATACCCTCCAAGGTATTTGTGTTGTCACCTGGGGGAATATAGATGCATGCAATGTTTATAGATTTGTGTTTGTTGAGTTGGACCTTTGTAATGAGTATTTCTGCATTGTTAGTAAACAAGGCATTTGGGGTACTCGTTTTGGATACTTCCAGAGTGGATTTATACAAGATGGCTACCCTCCCTCCTTTCTTAGAGATGCGATCAAGTCTTACTATATTGTACCCTGGGGGTATAATCTCATTATCAATGGTAGCAGGCTTGAGCCAGGTCTCGGTAAGGCATAGTATATCAGGGGAGTGGACATCCAGGAGGGCATGTAAGTAATGAATTTTCTAGTTTATACTTCTAATGTTTAGGTGCTTAGGTACTTCTCAAAAGTGCAGATCTCAGCAATAAGCAAACAGTACAATATTAGGGCATTCATTACTAAATGCTGTCTTTGGTATTAACTAACATTTCTATGGCATTAAATTGGGATGAAATGGCTAGACCTGAAATGACCTTCAGGATGACAGCCTAGTAAACTCCTATGATATTATGCTGTGATGCTCTTCAATTTGTCTTTGTCTCGTGTCTCTTTAATCTCATTAATTTCTTTCAAAAAAGAAAAGTAACCAAAACAGTGGATAGAGGTTATGCAGTGCATGCAGCATATCTGGACCTGGCTGTGGCCTATGGTACTATTCCCCATACAAGCATTATTGGTAGACTTGTAAATCTGAATATAAATATTTTTTCTGTGCAGTGGATAACTAACTGGTTGTCTGACAGAACCCATGTGGTTAGAGTTGCAGATGCAACTTCTGAAAGCAAAAATAGTTAACAATGGTATGCCACAAGAGTCAGACCTTCAGACTAACACTCCTGCCCAACGGTTAATCTAAGTTTCCAGACAACTGCAAATTAGGTGTTGTTATTCCATCTTCCAATGAATCACAACTGTTCCAATATGGGTTAGATCATATTACAAATTGAAGAACAATGGTCCCATATTAAATGTGAAAAAATGTGGCAAAATTCATTTTGATAACCAAAACATTTTCACATGCCATACAGGTGATACATCCCAGCAACTGGACACTGTCATAAGGGATCTAGACACTCTTGATGATAATTCCTTACAGAATGACAATCATGTCTTCACAGTAGTTCTTGAAACACCTATTTGACTCGTCTAATTTTCAATGACATTTCCATTAGGTACCAAGTAGTATTGATTCCCCTTTTCTCGTATCTCATCAGACCCATTATTGAATACAAAATAAACCTTTTGGCATGTATTTGTCTAAATATATCACTCAACTACTGTCACCCAGAATGATCCCTCAGTACAAACAGAAAATGATTGATTTTAACAACTGGTTTAGTTTCTGGTGTCATTCAAGGGGATCCAGTACCTGGGAGGACATGACTAACAGACCAAGATGCTTTGCCAGAGATGGCCTTCATCTGTCTACCCTGGGCTTCAGGCTTCTGGCAAAGGCTCTAGTGCCTGTTTTGTGCAAAGTCTTGAGGACAAAATTACCAACATGAAAAATTCTTCTAAATGAAATTTAAAGGTCATGCTGCTAAACGCTAGGAGTCTTAACATGAAACTGCACTCATTGCAAGCATTCCTCACCCTGGAAGATGCTGACATTTATGCAGTCACTGAAACCTGGTTCAAAGCTGTGGACAGCACCCTTAGCCTTACCGGGTAACTTGTCCTACCATATTTTCAGACCCTAAACAGAGGGCTATAAAGCCAAAGGAGTTGGAGTTTCAATATTTATCAAAGACGTACACATCTCCAGGCTGTGGAAGCAGTATGACACACAGGAGACTCTCCAGGTGAAGTTAACTGTCGAAAAAACACCTATTCAAATCCTAGCTAGCTATAGACCCTCAACCATGACTCAGGAGACCCATTCCACCTATATGGACTTACTTAATCAGTCAAGATTCAACCCTCTATCCTGATAATGGGTGACTAACTGCCCAACCAAAGAGTGGAAGACCTATTCTAGCTCAAACACAAATGCCCAAAAATTCCTCGACTTTGTCAATGCCAGTGAATTGGATCAGCTGGCCCACCCCCCTCACAAGAGTTGAAAATACCACCCTGGACTTGGTACTAACCAACACGAGTAGCCACTGTTGCACCCCTACAGTGTCATCCTCCTTGGTAAGATCCGACCATAAAGCAATCACTTTAGAAGTCACCATCTCCCCTGACCCCCTCCCTTGCCAGGGTCAAACAAAATCACTTTTCCAAAGCTGACTACAACCTCCTGACAGCAGGTATAATCAGCTTCACAGCCACCATCCCTTCATCTGGAACAAGCACTAATGTCCAAGCCTACACCAAAAAACTATATGAGCACCTATATAGCTGCATGGACTCAGCAATACCTGACAGGACCAAATCATCTCCCTCAAGGAAGAGTAAACCTGTCTAGTGGACTGCAGCAATAGACAGACTCTATAATAAAAGGAAAAAATTGCTGTCCAGGACCAAGAAGGAGCAGGTGCCAAGCTGAAAGCAATCTCTTCCTTTGTCTGAACAAGGAAATACTGTCACTGGTGAAATCCTCTAAGGCTGTGAGTCCAAATTTGCCACATCTACTCAGGACAATCACAAGGAGCCTTCTTCTCGTACATCTGCAATCTCAAAGGTAACTCTCAAATCTGCTCTGAACTGGTGGTCAAAAATACCACCTAGACAAATGCCATAGATATAGCCAACCTGCTGGCAGACAAGTTCAGTGAAAACTTCACCCCCCCCTGCCCCCCATCAGTAAACCAGGACATCCCCAGCACCTCCCCCCCGCCCCTCATCACCAGGGAGCAGGTAATTAATGCCCTCTCAAAGGCAAAAAATACAGCCTCCATGGGACCAGACAACATCCCTGGCTGTGTCCTACATGAACCCAAGCAACAGCTCTCAGCACCACTAGGCACCCTATTCAACGAAAGCCTGTGCACCGGCTTCATCCCAGCAGAATGGAGGACAGCCACGGTCATCCCTCTGCACAAAGGAGGAGTGTCCACCGACCCAGGCAATTATAAGCCTGTGAAGGCTGCCAGCCTAGCCAGATAGAATTTGGTACATAATTCTGTCATTTGTAAATATGAATGCTGAACTACAGACTTGTTTTCTTAATTGAAAGAAAATACTGTGAAATGTTGAACTACAAGCTTGTTTTCTTAAATAAAAGGATATGCTGTGAAATGTTTAACTTAAAACAATGTAACAACATTGCCTAATTCTGTAAAGAAAGCTAAGTCAAGCATTTCTTGTCTGTCCTTTGAAGTTAAAATTATTTTATGTCTGTCCCTTTGAAGTTAAAATTTGGAGTTGATGAGTCTGGAGTGAAGCATCCTGCCTATTGTTTTAACGTAAGGAATAATTACTAGAGTTTACATGTGGAATGTCTTTTATGGCTGTAGTTTCCTGCAGGTGCAAGATAACAAGAATGTAGTATCTGTTAGCCTGGGAACACCAAGAAATTGTAAAAAACAATGATGAAATGGGAATCAGAACTGAAGATAGCAAAAAGCATTTTTGTCTTGACCATCCAACTCATCAGCACTCTGCCTGTTTGCTTATGCAAGTTATCTTAGACTTGTGTTTTCTTTTAGAAATGGCTAGGAACTAGAAAGATTAGACAAAGTGTTTTTCTGTGATGTCAGAACTGTACTACTGAATTATTTTAAGTATTTCTGTGTGATCTCTGAACTCTTGACTAGCACTGTGTAGGAAGAAGTATTATCTTGTGTGTTTTCTTATTTATTATTAAATGTTTTAAAACCTTTCAACTGTGGCTGTTTTGTGCAGAGATAGGTTAAGCTCTAAGAGTACATTGCATTGTATATAAGGATCCTGTACAGCCTTGACTGTTTAGTCATACTGCCAACTGGATAATAATATTGCACAGTATAATTGGACACCCTTTCATAAGGGCGTTTGAGTAGCTGATAAATATTAGTTGGTGGTGGCAAGTGTAAGTGCTGTATGTAGTCTGGGAGAAAGGGGCACAGCTGGAGAAACAGTACCAGCCTTCTCCAGGAGTGTCTGTGTGGTTGTATAAACTCTTCTCAAAGTGCATGTGCGTGTGTGTGTCAGCTACTTGGGCAGGGACACGAAGCACTGGTTGGACAGAGAGGGTGCTAGAGGTTTTAGTTTGCCCACTAAGCTGAGATGTGGACCCTATAGCTGTGCCAGCGGGGAGTCTTATTGGGGACCTGGAGAGCAAGGGAGCGACCAGCCACGGACTGACTGTGATCTCTGTGTGCTCTCAAGGGAAATTGCACTTTACTGTGTGTATTTGTTATCCTTTCCTCATATATGAGATGCACTCTCTGGTGTTAGTGGTGAGGATTGAGGCTCCTTGATTGCTGGGCCAGGGGACAGGCATCACAAAGCCCATCAGCCTAACTAGCCTGATCTGCAAGGCCATGGAACACATCATCAGGGACCTTATAAACAAGGACATTGGCAAACTCTAAACGCTTGATCCCACACAGTTTGGTTTTGTCAAAGGGTGATCATGCCTGTTAAAGTTGGTCGCCTTCTTTGAAACAGTCACCAAAGCCATGGATGAGGGCAAGACAGTGTACATCACCTACCTTGACCTAGCCAAAGCCTTTGACACTATTCCCCACTCAGGCATAACAGATAAACTCTCCCAACTAGGCATCAACCCATATGTTACCTGATGGGTAGCTAACTAACTGGCTCACTGATAGAAACCACTCAGTCAAAATAACGGGTGCCACCTCTAGTAGTAGACCTGTAACAAATGGGATACTCCAAGGATCGGTCTTGGGCCTCTACTGTTTGGGATATGCCTTTTGAGGTGCAAGCCAAAACCAGTGGTCTGTGGCTGACCAAGTCTGCAGATGACTGCAAGCTGGGCACTGTCATAAATTCAGTAAACCAACCAAGTGATGTGAACATCCTTCAAGAGGGCCTTAACCAAACCAGTGACTGGCGCCAGAAGCATGGCCTCAAACTGAATGCCAAGATATGCATCATTATCCCCTTTGGGGAAAATGGTGCCCCCATTAATTATCACATTAATAACAACGTGCTAAGCTTGCAGTCGTGAGAGACTTGGGCACCCAGGTTGATAGCAACCTGACTTTTGACCACCATGTTGCCTCCATTGTACGGAAGGCTTTCTACATGGCTCACCTCATAAGTAAGAGTATTTCATCCAGGAACAAGTAGGTCATAGCATCCTTGTACTCCTCCCTTATCAGACCCATTATCGAGTACAATGCCCCCTTCGGCATGTACCTTGCCAAGCGCATGCAGCAGCTGGAAAGACCACAGAGGCTATAGACCAGGAAAATCCAGGGTCTCAAACACCTATCCTATACAGATGGGCTAAAAGCCCTGTCCCTCTACTTAGACTCATGCAGACTGTTCAGAGATGACCTGTGTCTGGCATACAAGGCCGTCTCAGAATCAGCCTTGATGGAGTTGCTGCATAACCGCAAGTCAAACTCCACTTGTGCAACCCACACACAAGGTCTCAACCTGGTCTGTGACAGTAACAGAACTTGTTGCAGGGATGGATTTGTGTCCCAGTGACTCCCCCATTTGTCGAATAGACGACTTCTCCATGTCAAGCAGAGTACCTCACTAGCCCTCTTTAAGAGGAACATGGACAACTGGATGGGAAACAGAAAATATACCTCTGGCATCCCACCTGTGTCCCTGCTGGACAGAGAAAACAGGCGCTGACTTTGAGGGAACATGGGTAAAATTTTTGGCTAGGCTTATAAGGGTCTCCAGGCCAATAGCCTAGTATCGTCCTTTGAAACTATGAACTTGAGAGACCTCAGAGATTTATAAATAAAAGATCAGTGACCTCAAAAATCTCAGTTATCAGGACAGACCGTCAGACCTCTGTATGTACTCAGTCACTTATAGACGCCTTCATGGAGATTTGTCTGGACATTCTTGCCATGAAATATCCAACCCTCTCAGACCTCCTATTCCTTCACAAAATAAATGCAACTTCAAATACCCGGTTAAAGGAACTAAATATTTAACAGATAAATAAGATATGTTGGTGTGTGTGACAGATTCCTATCTCAGTGAAGCCCTGAAATCTGGAACAAACTTCTATTACACATCAAGGAGATTAGCACCCTTGCCAAAGTAAACTGAGATAATTGGATGGGCAGCCTCAAATTCTCCTCCCTTGCCTTGCTTTCCTTGAGGCTGGAGGGAACTTTTGATTGGTTAAGCATGTAATGCTATGCAGACTGTCTGCCTAGTACTTAACGCATAAACCTATGCTTCCATAGATTTCTCCAATGCCACCAAGTCTAAGGTGTCAGAGAATGCCCTGCTATGACAGACTGTTGCTGACAGAATTCTGTCAGCACCATTTGAATCTCTGTCTGTTTGTCATCAGTAAGGAAAACTTATTTGCAATGAATGTTCAACTTCCCCTAGAAAAAAAACTGTGGATGCAGAAAAGATTAGAAAATAGTTTTTTGGCAATTTATTACCCCCATAAACTGGAGAGGTATAACTGTCTGTTCTATGAGCTGAATGGGGAGATCTCTTTTCTTTGCTACTTTCAAACAATACTCCAGACAGCGAAAAATAGTAATGTTTTATCTCCTGAGGGTGTCCAAACACTGGGGTTAAACACAAATAAATACTGTGAGGGTTGTGTATTACTGATGTAGCAGAGTTGAAAATTAAAAGTGATGCTGAGATGGCTGAGCCTAAGACACTTTTGTGAGAGGGTCTCTCTCTGCTATCTGAAAATAGTTACATTTCACATTGAGGATTCCCATGTAAAGGTTTGCTGTAGGCAAGAAAGCAGTCTTCAGAATCACCACCCTGTAAGAACTGGTATAAAAGAACTTGTTTAGATTTGATAAATATATAAATGGTCATGAGGTCGATCACATTTTTCAATGTCATCATTAAGGCATGGCAGAGAGACAGTATACTTAATTTTGGATTTCAAAGATTTGATTTTTTTAAGAAGTCTTTTTGACAGTGGGGTTATTATGTTTGTGCATGAAACTATTCCAGTCAGATTACTGTGGGTAAATATTCACATGGCACTCCTACAGTAGAAATACATTTTTTTGAAAATATTAGCTTACATTTCATTAGTAGTTTACCATAACACAAAAATAAATGTTGACAGCAATCATGTTATACTGAATGTGTAGCTGAAAAATAGGAATCAAATAACTGAATTATATTGGGAGATTTTCATTTTCCTAATAATAACTGGGTTTATGAGTTTTGTAATAATCCAGCTAAACAATAACTTCATGATCTTGTTATATCCAGAAAAAGTACAAATGATTGATTTTCCAATCGGGAACAAGAATATACTTGATTTGTTGTTAGCTAACATTTGAAGTAAAATTCATAACATTTCATCTGTTGATTCTTTAAGAGATTCAGATCATTCAGTTTTCAAATTTTCCAAAGATACTTATGTAAATGCTTGGAAAATCATTGCAACAACAATAACTGCATAGAACTTTAGGATTATAAACTTATTAATGAGATGCATGACTTAAATTGGATTACGGTATACAAGCATAGGCTGGCTTTGGATTGGTAAGTGAAAATAAATTGTTGCAGTTATTGAATACAAATAAGAGTTAGGACAGTTGGTCTGAAGAATGCATTCCTGCTATGGTGGAAGGGAAAACTCATGAAGCTAGTTAGGAAAAAGAAAAGAAAGTATAATTTATTTAAACATGTATGATTCATGTTTGTTTAAACAATGTTTGATAGAGAATGTAAAAATTTAAAATGATCAATTAGGAAAGCAAAAGTTACTTACGAAGACTCTTTAATCAGTAACATCAATATTAAAAAATGTATGGTTATGTTAACAGTGATAAGAATAACAGAAATAGCTTGGGTCCTATTCTGAAAGAAGGAAAAAGGCAGTTATGTACACAACACTAGATCCTTTCATCCATATCCGACTAACACAGTACATTGTTCTATTAAACTTGTTAAATATTTGCCTAATTGCCACAAAACTACACTGATCTATATCAGTTTTGGCAACACCTTAGTCCTTCTCTTAGCTAGTATAGACATAAGCACTTAAACTTGATAATCATGGCTCCAAACTGAAATTGGTCTATATAAAGCTGGGTCTGAAGGGTCTTTGCCCTCTTTGGGTAGTACAACCTCCACAACTTTCAACCAAGATAATGGTATTGTCTCTCATTTTAAAATAGTGAGAAACAAAACCTTCCAGATCGTTATTACTTTCTCCCCTCCTAACTTCCACATAAATACCATTTGTTTCTGGAGACTTCCTTAGGAATTACACCATTTGTTATTATCCCCTCCTATCTTGGCTATTAATTCTTGAGCATCTTCTTCTATGCTTGACTTAATCATGTCTTCCATAAACATTTCCATTTGTACCTTTTCTTGATTTTTTCATTTTTCTGCTTTATATAAACTTTCATAAAATGCCCAAAATCTCTCTAACACCTCTATAGGAGCTCTGGTTATTTTTCTTGTCATGGGCTCTCAACTAATTTTCATGACTTTGTTCCAAAACACACAACCTTTTGATTAAATACTTATTTGGTATTATACAAAATAGTAAAACATTTTTTCACAGCTTCTGTATATGTTATTAATTGCACACCACTTCCTTTTACTATGTATATAAATGTACAAAGGTTTTCTCCACGTTATGCCTCTCCTACTTCTCAGTTATGAGGACATTCATGGCTCCTTTGCCCACATCTACATTTTTCTTTATAACAAGCCACTCTAAACATATCACTCCTATGTGAGTCCTATTAGCAATAATGTAGTAATTAAACTCATTGCTAACAAATTACTTTCAAGTTACAGACGATTCCCTCAATAATATACTCATTGTCTAAATTCCTGATACAGAGATTCTGTCTCAAACTAAGTCATGTAACTCACTAATTTCACAACCTTTGGTTCAGTTCTTTAATTCACATAAATCAACAGACTCCATTAACCTTGCACCCTTGTTAATAACAATTGGCAAGTAAGTACCAGATTCTTTCTCAGCTCACAGTTAATAGACTTCTCACTAGTGCAACATTCCCTTTTACCACCCACTCTCAAAACTGAAACATGTTATAAGCTTTCAGGAATTTTGTCTTCATGACATTAATAAATACATCACACTGCACCTCTTCAACATTCTTGGATATTCTACTTGCAGTCAAGAATAAATAAAACTTATAGAGCTCCACTTTCTAGTTCTCAGAGAAATTACACTAATAGAGAAAGGTTTCCATACAACTGCAGCATTTGTCAAAAAGATCTGATTACTTCTGCCATCATATAAGCTCTGACACTCAAGGTGGCCAAAAAGGAAAAACTGATACAGACTGCACATAGCCAGTTTCATCAGCATGTATTTCAGACTGTTCAAGGAAAATAACACTAAACCACATAGCATATACACTGAACTGTGATACAAGGTACAGGTGCCCAATTCCATGAGATATATATATTACACACTGTATCCTCAGTTCATTTTGATGCTCCCACTGTTAATTTCCCTGTCAATCTACCTATGCTCATTGCTGCCTAGCCCTCCCTTCTAATGATATATATTTTTTCTAAGAAATCATTAGATATCACCGACTTCTCTAGTGCTCCCTGTTAACTTTCCTTCAACTTGTTAGCTCTGTTATTTAATTTCCTACTTTCCCCTTCTCCCTTGTCAAAAGAGGGATTGTATTCCCTTTTTATCCCTATCACTGCTCTTCCTTCCTATTCTACCCTTACCTTGCTTACCCCTCTGGTCTTCATCTTCCTTTCTTAGTAGAGCACTTCTTTAAACTAGCACTGCTCCTAATCTCTTCCATATGTTTCTGCATGGTCCTAGCATTCTTTTTTTATTGGGAGGTTATACCATGATATTATTTCTCAGATCACAACAGGAGAGTCTTAACAGCACAACCTCTGCTCACATTTTATTTTTGTTACAGGGAGCAAGCCTGTTGCACCCCCACATCCCCAAACTTCTAAACATCAACTCAATGGTCACATAACATTGGAGAGGGCAGATATATACTAAAACAGAGCAAAGTGGTCTTAGGCAAATACTTACTTTAATATAAAAGGATTGGGAAAACATATTTTGTGCTCAGACAATACAGCACTAACCTTACTGCAACAAAATAGCTTCTTCCTAATCTTGGAATTTACCTTCCTGCAAAACTTATTCACTATTCCTTTATGCACTTTTACTCAACTACTTTCTTGAACTCACTTACCCCTCTAGGTCCCAGAGTGTACTGCTGTTTTTGCCCATCCTTATGGACCCTGCCTCTCTGAAGTTCCACACCCTTGACCTTGTTCCTATTCTCCTCTTTAATCCTGCCCCTATGTAACTAATATTAATCCTGCCCCTATGTAACTAACAGTGTAGTATGATCACTATTGGAAAATACCTTTAACTTTAGCTTCTCCACTGTTACTTCATCACAAAGCTCCATGTGCAGCTTTTCCTCTCTTCTAACACACACAGACACCCTCTTTGTCAGACCTTGCATACGTCTTCTTCAATTTCATTCTCTCTGCTCACATTTCAATCCGGGATGCAATATGTGCGTCCTTGATGCTAAACTCATCCACCACCACCACCACTACCACCATCTTCTTTCTCTTCTATTCCCCAAGTCTTCAGAATACTACATTTTTCATAGTAGCATCTATGATGTACACATGAAAAGCTGCTTTCCTTCCAGTTTATTCCTCCTTTCTTTTTCCGCTACACAGACAAAAGTGACCGCTTTGCCATTCTCATTTTCTGTCCTCAATACATTTTTTTCTTCAACAGTCTTGGGTCCCTCATCCACAAAAGCTACCCGGTATTTCAAGCCTCAGTACCATCTTCTAGCAGCAAGACTGTGGTCTTCTAATGTCTACCTTCAAACTTTCCACATAAGTGAAAATCAGTACTTGGCTAACCCCATTACTATGTCCAAATAGGACAAATTATGTAAAATAAAATAAAAATAGTATCATACTTAAATGACTACATAACACAGGGCTTCTGAAAATGCAGAGATCTGATGGAAAAGTACAGCTGTATAAGAAATTAGCACAACAGTAGATGCTCTACTGATCACTGTTGTATTCATCACAGATGGGTTTTCATCACTGACCTCCGAATGGGGTACCACAAAGCCTTACCTTTCAAACGGTGTACATCCAACATATGACCTCAGCTCATGTGCATTAGGTTATAAAGAATAGCTGTAGATTGGGAGATCCTCAGACTATCTCCAAGCCAGCAGCCTGAAGACAACTGATATGAAACTGGTTAGCTAGAAAGGGCATAGCTAGAACACGTACGAAACTCCCTCAGAAAAGCACATATCCATATGTGTGATAAAGCAAAGAGGGAGAAGAAGGGAGAGAAGGAATGCTGCAGCAGTGATCAGTATGACATCTACTGTCATGGTATGCTCTTTACTCAACTGTACTAGGACAGTATTCATCACAAATGCAGGACTCCCAGAGCTAAAAGAGAAAGACGGGATGGCTATCTAGAATAAAGAGAAAGAATTGTCCAGGAGATGAGAAAGCACTGATCTGGCAAAACTCTGTCCTATAGACCTGGTTAAAACAACAATCTTGTAGTGGTTGGAGAAAGTGTACATGGAGGACCAAGTGGCTGTTTCCAAGATGAACCTGGCATCAATTCCTTTGTGGAAAACATCAGAAGAGGCAACCATCTGAGTGAAATATTTTAGTGCAGGAGGGAAGCACTTTACCATTTTGCAAGCAGCAGAAGGAGATAGCCTTGGACATCCAGGATGCAGTGGTTTGTTTAGAGAGTGGTTGTCCAAGCTTGGCCTCCATGAAAGAAACAAATAGTTGGTCTGTTTTTCTGACTGTCTAAGTTTTGGCCAAACAGAACCTCAGCTGCCTGTGAATGTCTATGGACTGTAATATTTTTCCCACCTATTTTGAGGATTGGGGAAGAAAGCAGGTAGTTGAATGGCTTGATTGAAGAATAGATTGCTCACAACTTTTGGCATAAAAGGATTGGTCCTAAGCACTACCCTGTACATAAGGAAGGGTGGAGTAGCCATGAGTTCCCATGGCAGGGTAATTGGTTTCCTTGGAGGCTTAAGGTGTAGGACTCCTTTCAGTAAGAGCTTTATCTCTGTTCTGGACATAAGCAGAGGGTCTAGAATAAACAGGCATTGATGGCTGATAAATGTGCTTTAATACAGGAGTAAGACAACCCAGAATGAAGAAGCCCACAAGAGATACTGATGTATAACGTGAACCTCAGATAAAAGTGGTTCCAGTCTCTGTTTGTGGCAACAAATGAAGAATGCTTTCCACTTGGCTGTGTTTGATTTCCTGTTATTGGGTTACCTGGCCTCCTATACAATTGCCTCAGAAAATAAGTGTCTTTTAGGAATCAGAACCCAGTCATGCACAGAGTGAGACAGAGATGTAGAACTGGGGTGTTGAAGTCAGCCCTTCTGTTGGGTGATTATGTCTGGTCAAACTAAAGTTTTCCAGTGGTTCCCTTTAATAGGTGGAATAAAATGGTAAGTTAATGCTGTCTTGGCCAGAAAGCAGCCACCAGCAGCAGTTCTGAAGTGTCATTTTGCATTTTAGAAGAATCCTTGTAATTAATGGCAGTGGAGGGTAGGTATAAAGGAATCTTCCTGTCTACTGTCTTCCAGGCTCAAGAAGATGGGGTCCTGGTGTAGAATACAGGGAGCTGATGATGCTTTGAAGATGCAAAGAGATCTATCTGTGGAAAGCCCCAGTAGTGTATGATTGCTTTGATGACATGTCTGTTCTGGGTTCATTCATGGGGGTCAACGAGGTCTCTGCTTAGAGAGTCCACCAACACAGCCTCTATTGACGGAATGTAAACTGGTGTGAAGGTATTCTCAACTGAGTGGCATTTGACAAATCTCCTGTGCACACCTGCACAAGGGGTAAGACCTTCTGTCTCCTTTGTTTATGTACCACAACATTATGGTATTATCCATGTACACCTGGACTGCCTGGTTTCCAAAGAAGTGAGAAATTCTATAGAGCCTGCAGAACGGCTTTCATCTCTTTCAGGTTGATGTGTTTCTTTAGGAGAGAGGTTGGACATTTCCCATGTACCTTGTGATGGCCTGTCCAGACTCCAAGCCCTGTCAAAGGCATTGGTGTGAAAAATTTGGTTGTGAGGAGCTGGGGTGAATGGAAGGCCCAGGCTGAGTGACACCCGTTTTTTCCCAACAGAGAAACTCCTTCTTGATGCAAGGCAGAGGGATCAGGGTGTCCAAGGGATGTGACTGAGGTCCACACTGATTTCAGGTACTACTGACTTTTTCATATGTAGCCTAGCCAGTGAAATAATTGGGATGGACACAGATATGGACCGCAGAGCCCTGAGGATGTCCCTTGCAGTACAGTGAGTCAATCAAGCAGAGGGCTTAGGGGGGGGGGGGGACTTCCCAGGCTTTGAACTTTTTCCTGAGGAAGGAAGGTCTGTATTATTTTTGTGTTTAGCCTGCAAACCAAGAAGACTAAGTCCTGAGTGGGAGCAAGATGAGACTTCTTGAAACTAAAGGTGAATCTCAGGTTGGTTAACAGCCATACTGTGAAATGTAGGTACTTGAGGAGGGCTTGATCAGCAAGTCATCCAAGGTAGGGAACATTTTGAATCCTCTGAGAGTGTGACAGAAGGCTACCACAAGTGCTAAGCACTTAGTGAACATTTTGGGGGCAGTACAAAGACCAAAGAGCAAAGCAGTAAACTGGAAATGAGAGCCAGAGAAGAAATCTCAAATATAGATGGATGGGAATTTAATGACAGCCATCTCTTAGGTCTAGGAACACTACAAATGTTTGAGGTAGGATAAAGAGCAGGAGGGTATGTCGAGAAAGCATTTTATAGCTGGGAACTTTCAGGCAGGTGTTTAGCAGGTAGAAGTCCAGGAAGGGTCTCTGTTGTCCAAATGAGGGTATGAGACCAAACAATAACAAACCAACGATAGTTCAGTAGTAAAATAATACGTGAACACAAAGAAGTAAGAACCAGGTGATTTGTTTGGTCTCATACCCTCATTTGGACTTCCTGAGTGAATTTTGTGCGGTTTTGGTATCGAGTATTCACTCTTTGTCCATCTCTTTTGGTTTGTTAAGGGTCTCTGTTGTCCTTTCCCTGGAACAAGGAAGATCCTTACATAAAATCCTTTCCCTATGAAGGAAGAAGGTACTTATTCTATGGTGCCCTGTGCCAGCAAGTACTGAATAATGGCACAAATCAAGGGAAGCTGACCGGGCAGAGGAGTGGGAATCCTTTTCATGGAGGGAATGGTTTTCCAGGACATGGCATAATATTTTTTGATGATGCTCAGAATCCACTGGTCCATAGTTACAACCTCTGAGAACTGAACTGAAAGGGAAAGGGATAATCTTTTTTATAGGGAGGTGGAGGGGGAAGAAGAGGATACTCAATGTTTTGCCCCAGAAGTGAGGCCTCCCTAAAGGACAATCCCACTGTGTTTTTTCAGAAAATCTTTTCCTAGGTGGGTTTCTACGTTTGTGAGAGGGACTAGGGTCCCTCTTAACAAAGTGGATTTGGATGGGTAGCTTCTATGGTATGGAATCTGCATGCAGTCTTTCATGGTCTTGCCTTGCTCTTGCAGAGTTTTAAAAACACTGGCAGCTTGTGGTCCAAATAAAAGGTCATTGTCCAAGGGCATATCCAAGAGTTTGGATTTGAAGTCATGAATGGGCTGACCACACCACCATGAAATATCTTCTTTTGTTTTTTTTTTCCTTTTTTTTTTAATACTTTTATTGAATTATCACTTAAGACATAGGTAAACATACATTTTTATACAATAAAACAAACCATGTTATGTGTTCACATTTCCAAAATTACATAAATCAATTCCTACCTTCCTTAAACCTCACTTTTCCTCAAAAACATTAATCTGAATAAATTGTTCCCACAATTTTCATATTTCCATGCCATTTGTTCCTACCCTTTTCTAAATATCCCACTTCCAGTTCTTTTATCTCTGTTACAATAGTCACTACTTCAAATACAGCTGGTTTAGACTTATTTCCATTTCCCAGTAATTGCTTTTTTTTTTGGAAGCCACCAGAATCTACCAGAATAAAACTTAACAGGATCTTACTATATCTCAGCAATTCAGATCATGAATCAGATTTCAAAATATAATTTCCTTAGTTACACCCATTTGTTAACCCAATATTTCTGACAGTATATGCTGCAGGGAATTTTTAAAGTCTGGCAACTCACTACACTCCCAAAACATGTTCTCGGTTACCTCTTTCCTCTTTCTTTCCAATCACACCTTCAGCATTTGCAATCTACCTAAAGAAACATTCTTTTGAAGTCTGCTTGAGGTACCAAAATGCCTGTGTAAACACTACCAAGCAAAAATGTTAAATATTCTAGACTCTGTTGCATATTTGGGAGCCATGCATATGTCCTGCCATTGTTTTCTTATGAATTGCTTATACGGTCTATCTTTCCAGTCTTTTCTAACCTCCTCTGATTGATTCCTATAGATATTGTGCAATATATTAATGTCCTACTAATTATCCATTTTTTAACAGCAGCTTCTATTGTAGATTCAACTAAATACCAGAGCAGGTCTTGCACTTAGGAATCCTCCATGCTCTGATATCAATACCTGATAGAGAAGGCAATCTGTATCCTGCAAGCCAATGTCTTCTTGGCCTCTTCCCACTCTACTACCTTTCTCTCTCTTATTTGCTCCCAGTATCTTGGTTCCTTTGCCAGTTTTCTCCAGTAAATTCCAGCTCCCTCTTGCTTATTCTCTGTACCCCTAACTGCAGTCATCCCTAATTGGCAGAATCTTTCTCCATTCTCATGTTGGTTTAGTTCTTAGAATACTTTCTGCTACTTTAGAAATATAATGATCTGTATGGCTGTTACTCTCCTTAAGGATATGCATCCAAAATGCCATTCCCTCCTTATTTTCTGAATTTCCCCCCTGCTTCATCATCATCCCTTTCCACTTCAAATTATAGCTTTCTGCTTACATTATATATAGAAACATTAACTATGTTGTTACAGAACAGCCATTCAAATCAGGTAATCATAAACCACCTTGTTCTGTGAGAAGGATCAACTTACTCCCCTGACCCTCGCCTTCTTCCCCTCCAAGGTAAAATCCATCAACTCTTTAGTAATTACTGTCCACAACTTCTTTGGTTGATAAAGATATGGCTGACTTGTATACAAAACCAAAGGGACTGAACATTTTCTCTGCTTTTATCTTGCTGTCCATATACATAAAACAAAGCCTCCAATTTCTCAGTTTTTGTACTCGTTTTGCTATGCATACCTTCTGATCATGGACCAGTGACAGCAGCTCTTGACATAGCATCCACTGCATATCTGCATTTAATGCTGTGCCTGCATATTTGTGTAGCTTGGGACAGAAGAGTAAACATTTGCTGTTTAGCATCTGCTGTCTGAGGATATGACATGACCTTATACAGAGACTGCAACATAGAAAGCACTCATTTAGTCATTTGTATGTGGTCGTTAATAGCCCTGGAAGCTAAAGAGGGTGGAGGTGTAAACTTTCTTACCCCCCCCCCCCATCCATAGCCTTGCTGTTTTTGTCCAAGATGACGGCATTAACAGTTGGAAGCAATTTAGATTGCTCATCCAAGGAGAAGGAGACTTCTGCAGGGTCAGCTATGGGAATTTTATACAGGTACTTAGGTTCATCACAAATCTTATAAAACCGGTCTGGTCTTTTAGTAGCAGGTGGCAGAGAGTCAGGTCTTAATGAGGAATGGAAAGCATCAAGATAAGCTCAAAGGACTGGTGAAAATGGTGAAGGAGCCAGAGTACCCGTCTCTAGAAGGCCACAGTATCTCTTTTGTACCTCTGAAATTTGCCTATACTGCCAAAGTGTCTCACTGTATTCTGAATGATTTCTCCAAAGAAGGCTTCTTCCAGAGAAGAGTCAGGCGAGAGGGAATCCAGAGACTTAAGAAAAATGTAGTAGTGAAGAGTAAATCCAGAGAAGGATCAGAATCAGGGCCAGGATCTTCTTCACAGGAGGAAGAATCTAATGCTTGCTTTTGTGGTATGGCTTGAGAAGGTGGGTCAAAAATGGAGAAATCAGGGCCATGATAGCTTTAAATAAGCCCTGGGAGAAGTCCAGTCATTAATTTTCCTTGGAAAGAGTAGGGGGACTTCAGAGGTTTGTTTTTTTGTTTCTTCTTTCTTGGGGTGATGTGCGCCTGCACAAGCCTTGAAGGATTGGAATCTTGTCTCATTTCAGTAAGCATACCAGGAACCTCCCTCACATAGAAGGATCCAAGGGATTCCATGCAGAACCTCCAAGATAAGATGCAGTTTGTCCAAGGTATCTACAGTCTGCAAGGCCTCAGGGACCATACTGGCCTCCAAAGGGATCTCACAGTAGCAGCCACCTAAGAGGTAATGGGATGTACCACTGGTTCAATCACCTCAGTGGGTAGGTTTGACTTAGAGACATTGGACTGGGACTCATCTTGGGGTCTCTTTAGTTTCCTCTTAGTAGGAAGGGCAATGTCAAGAAAGGTCTTAAGTGAGGTAAGTCTCAATCTTAGGGTCTTGGGTATGCAAGACTGACAAATAGAACAGGATTTGTGCTCGTGTTCTGGGTCGAGGCAAAAAAAGGCACTTAGTGTGCATGTCCTTGTATGGAATCTGTCTACCGCACTCACACTTACCCTTCTAGCTGGTATCTAACAATTTTAAACCACAGCTCTAACAAGTAAGAAAAGGAAGGTTCGCCATTGGGGCACTTATCTGACAATGACTAGCGAAGCTAATGGTACCAACAACTAAACGTCAGTCAGTCCAACAGGTGCACAACCTGCAATCAGGCTCTCTCACTTACGTCCAAACTTTATAACCAGATGCATATGAGCTGAGGTCATACATCAGATGTATGCCCTCAGGAAGGTAAAGCTTTGCTACCCCAGATGAAGTTAGTGATGAAATCACATATGTGAAGAATACTGCAACAGTGGTTTAAGTTAGGACATCTCTCATCCTATACTTTATCAAGTATAGAGTGGATCAGGAAAAAAACACCTTTAGCTCAGTTCCCCTTATCACATTCTTTATTAAAATTACTGTCAGTTCAGCTTCTGTTTGTGTGTTGGCAGTGATTTGCTGTGTGTAGGCTCTTCGCCTTTCTCCACAGCTGTATAACTCTTGAGATAGTACATATAAGTGGGATGAGGGGATGAAGCTCCACCTTGCCTCTTAACCTCATGGCATAAGAAGTCTGAACAAAGCTTAAAATAACGAGGGCTGAAAGGTCCAAAACAGGGACAGATTTTAAATACTTCTCGTATAAACATAGAAAGTTGGTAGAATAATATGATTTCTATTAGCATGCATTTTCTGAATGATTTGATGTTTTAAACTCAAGCATAAGTCATTATTTAGTGACTTCAATCCTCAGTGATTTGCCAGAAAAATAAAAATTTTATAAGGAAAAGACCAAAAGTAGTATAATGCAAAAATGTGGACATTTTGCAACAATCTGGACAGTCGAGAGGTACAAGCTCCACAAATGGCTTAAGAATTTGTCTACTGAAAAAAAAAAGGTTGTGTGTGTTTCATCTAGCTAAAGCTTTGATCACTTTGTTTCACATGGCTGAAACTTCAGTTAATTTGACATCAGAAGAATGTAGGAGAATTACTGACAACACAAGCCTGACACAACACAAGCATTGTTATAGATGTGCATGAGTGCATAATCTGATTGCGTTTTGTCCATATTACATTGGACGAAAATAAGTTGATATTCACTAACAGTGCTGTGACATATATGGGGATTTTTCAAAGGGAAAAGATTGGTCCTTTTAATTAAACTAAGGTGATCAAAACTTAATATGCAACAGAGCATCAGTAAAACAAGTATACACACAGTGAGGAGTCCTCATAGTAAAGGCAGGCTTTCTTTACTCAAAATAATGGTCTTGAGACTATGATTTAAAAGACATAAGTCTCATTTACTGATAAAGTCACAGAGAAACACAACTTGAAGCTTCAACAGGAATTGCCAGTGGTTTTTAAAACATTTTTTTTCCAAAATCTGCCCAACAGTCTATGAAAAAAAAAAAGATACATGGACAAGTGGATAAAAGTCACACAATGACCTGAATTTTACTAATTACTCACAGTGTCAAGTTTCTGTGTTGCTGCTACAGTCAGTGAACATCTCAACTTCATTTTCTACCAACAAAGAACTTTCAATGCAATTCTATGTTGAAAACAATTACCAGAGAAAATGGGGGTCTCCCTGCTTACATGCACAACCTTGGCTGTCTACTGGATATCTCCTCAAGAAACCCCACCCAAACTTTCAGACCACTGAACCATTCCTTTGCATTTTCAACCGATTTTCTTTAAAAGTGATCGTTATGGGTATTGTTGCCAAGCTGTCTATAGAGTCTTTGGAAATGCATTTTCCAATATTACATGTCAAAACAGTGGGAGAATATGTAATCAGTTAGTCCATTTAGGACCAGTTCAGTGAAGCCTATTTAACAGAGAGAGAGACCAAAAATGTAGTCTACACAGAGGATACGCTAGGATTTTCCCCCTGCATGAAAACGTTAAGCAAATAGACCATATGGCTTATCAGGCTTGACCAAATAGGTTTTCTTGCAAAGGTCTTCTCTGAAAAAAAATATATGGATTGCATTATGCATGTAGAAAATGTTGCTGAAAAAGTAGTAATAAAAAAAAAGCAGCCTGCAGTGGGACTATTCAAAAGATGGGCAACAGCTAAAAAAGTTGGCAAACTCTGAAAGGATTCCCAATCCCTAACACAGGATAAATGATGCATAAAATAAACTGAGCAACAATGGGATATTGGTCAACAAATGAAGTCAAATGAGGAAGAAACCAGAAAAATATGCAAGGAAAAAGATATGTGCAGGAACTGCAGTTGTGGTTTTGTGAAAAATAGCTGAAGAAGGGAAACATGGTGATTGCAACAAAATTATGGCACTGGAGAAAGGTAAAACTGCTATGACAAAAGGATAGGAAAAAGAAACAGAAAATAAGTAGAGGAGAGTGCATTGTTATGGCTAGGCTAGTATAGGCCCTAGGGCCAAAAGCTTAGTACCAACCTATGAACCTATGAAAGGAGAACTACACTCAGAAAGAGTCCCAAGAATATGACCAAAGTAAGTAAAGACAAATACCAACCACAGCCTGTGGAAGAGTGAGTACAGCTGGATAAGCAGACTGGGCAAGAGGGCATGAAAGGGAAGAAAAATGTATCGGATTCTGCTAGCATCAACAACATGACTGGGAGAAAAGAAAAAAAGGATGACTCCACTAAGGGTGAAAATGGTGCCAAGATTTACTTTGCAGACTAGAGAGAGACCAAATATTAAGGATTCAGAGGAAAACAGCAGTAGCAGACCCAAAGTTACAGTGAACAAGGGGAAAATAAGCTTGCATAATAAATAGTGGAATAGACCAAGAAAAAAACGTAATGTCTTGACAGCTGGCCAGTTCATGGGAGATCCAAAAGTTTGGTGCAGAAGACGGCTTCCTGAAACCTAGATGAAAAAATAAACTAAATGCATTCAGAAGTCTTTAAAATAAGTGGAACATTAGAAAACCAAAGTCAAATGAGAACTAATATTGCCTTTACTTTTCCACAGCCCAAGTAAAACTTCAAATGGACTATTTACATTTGTTGACCAGAATAGTCCGACTGGATATATGTCCATTTTCAGCGAAGGCCCAGGGAGAAAAGCTCCAAGATAATAATACACATTGAACATTTAGTAAATGCTAGTTTCAAGCAGATTACAGTCATAAGCAATACCAGCATTTAGCACATATAGTACTAACTTATTATAAAACACTTTATAAAACATAACATTACTTTCAAAGTGATGTATACATAACATTACATTCAAGTTTAAGACACATTGAGCAGCAGTTACACAACTGACCCTTCCTGAAATGGTGTGGTAGAAAAAAGTTAGA